>NW_003852514.1:2163285-2178738 GCF_000181295.1 Otolemur garnettii | reverse complement strand
CAGCACCAGGTCCTTCACTGGACGCTCCCACACCAAACTCTAGCCCTGAGAGAGGAGAGCCGCGGCCCTCAGCACCAGGTCCTTCACTCAACGCTCCCACACCAAACTCTAGCCCTGAGGGAGGAGAGCCACGGCCCATAGCACCAATCTTTCACTTGTTCCCTAGATCAGCGGGGCTCTGGTCTCTTTGTGTACCATCCTGACAGTGGGGTGGGCATTTGGGGTAGAGCAACAACTAGGAATGAAGGCATGGGGTGGAGCTGCTGCCCACAGCGGAGCCACTAGCAGGCCAATGTTTCGCCACCCAAGGGAGGGGCCAACTAATGGGAAAAGAAGTGGAACACAGCAGACGTCAGCAAAGAGCAGCAGTATCTACTCTTCAGAACTGTGGTAACTCATAAGCCTGTAAACTACCATGTTTTTGCATGTCTCAGACCTTCCACCCTGATTTGTGACTGTTTAAAAGCCCTGCCTCTTGACTCAGTCAGCTGGAGTAAATTTCATCTGCCAGGAGGCAGGGAAAAGGGACAGGCAAGATATGCATTTTACGATTTATCATGCCACAAGCACTGAAGAACAGTTGAGATAGAAACACTGGACGTGCAAAGAGACTCTAGCAGACCCCACAAACCAGTCTGAAGTGGGTGAGATGCTGTGAGGGCAAGGACCACGCTGGCTGTGCTCAAAAGGGACATAAAGAGACAGGAACTATAGGAGCTTCCTCCTGCACACAGAATTCCAGGAGCTGCCAAACTTCATGCCAGGAAGCATGGGTCTCTGACAGCTGGCAACTGCCTGACACCTCTGAGGGCGACGGAAAAGAGGGAGGGATCCTGAGATTAAAGGGTGTAGCACGTCTGAGCGCAGAATGCCTCGGGTTGAGCTGACTGCTCTTGTTAACCTGGACTGAACTCCCTGCATGGCTTGTTGGGATCAACAAACACAGCTCTAGGGTTTGTTTGTTTGTTTTTAAATGATACCTTTCTTGTGAAAAATAGATCCTCCTGTGATAGCTTACAGGGTTGTGAATTTAACTGAACACAGAGGCACTGGGAGAAAAGCAAAGGCAGCACGACAAGAGGGTATGACCAGCATGACAGTGGCTCTGTAATCCAGTGAGCAGTCATCAGGTGGCAGCTGTGGGCACAGCCCAGGACCAGAGAGAGGACATTCAAGAGAACAGGTTCTTAGACTGCAAGTGGAGCACACTTTTAGAGAAGTCCAGACCAGGAGAGGGAATGTTCTCTACACTGGGGAAATCCAGAATGAATTGCCAAGGAGCAAGGATTTAGTTTGTTGGCATTTCTCCAAAGAGATTTCCTCCATCCTCCCTACTCCTACAGTTTCAGAACTTAACTGAGAACTTGATGCAGGAGTCAGCTAGGGATCAATATATCAGCTTTATTACTAACAAAGCTTGGATCAGAGAATGTGGCTAGTACCTGAGGTCATTGTCAGGCCCCCCACCTTCCAACGCCCATCCCAATTCGCAGGTTCTCCTAAGGCAGAAGCAGGGCCTGACCAATAAGGTGACCACAATGAGAGAGGAATGTGCGGCGCGTCCTCCCTCAGGCTAACGAGGATGGCAGAACCAAACCCCATGGGGGCTGAGCACAGAAAGTCAGTCACTTTCCTCAAAATAGGCAGTCAGTTAAGTCTCCCTTTCTTTTAGGAGGGGGCTGGCAGGAAGGAAGAAGCCTTCCTCCCTTCCTAGCACTTCCAGAAGGACAGATGTTTCTATTTTACAAGTCTCAGTAGGGATGCCTGGAAAGGAAGAAAATTAGTCTCCTTACATGGTGCTGGCATATACCAGTAGACTGCGCATTTTGATATTTAGAGAAAAATTCTAATTCCTGAATGAACTAGAAGAAGGCCTAGACATCTTCTGACCCGGTTGCTTTCACATGTTTTTCTGTTAGCTATTAGACTCTTTCTGCAAAGATAAAAGGCAGAACTGTTCTGGCTGAAAGGGGCAAGGTACAAGGTGTAGAAAGCTCAGGCTCCCCTTTTCCTCCCCTGCAGCCACTCGAAGGTACCTAAGAAGAATCTAGGAAAACAGTCTTCTTAGTAAAGTATCAAAGTATCCAATATACTCAGTTTTATTATGAAGCCAGTAGATGATCTAGCAGACGCCCACATGGGAGAAAAACTTAGTTCTATTCAAATTGGGAGGGGGAACAAGGGAGGGAGGAGAGGACGGGGGATTGGGGTGCTCCCACTTAAAGGGCACAAGGTAGGGGGGTATGGCACACCTTTTGGGTGCAGAACACAACTACAAGAGGGACTCTACCTGACCTGTTTATTTGTACCCTCACAATAACCTGAGAAGAATCTAGGACTTCACATTATAATTTCCAGACTTCTGAAATGGTCCTACTGCCCTGGAAAACACTAATCAGAGAAGTTATGCCCACCTGAGTTAACAGTGTAGCTGGGGCTACCAGGATCCATCATGTTTTACCTCAAGGGCTTAAAGTCAAGGCAGAGCTGCAACTCACTTTAGAGCAACTTTCATTAAGATTGGTCCATATCTCTTTCTGTTATCATATAACCCCATCAACTAATGCCTTCAGGTCTTGGAGAAGGCTGCACCTAGCCCGGGGGTTCACACTGGAAAGTATCACTGAGAGGGGTATGATGCCCTTTGTTGCCATTGTCACCGTTACACATCTTTGCAAAGGGGCAGTTAATTGTATTCAGGATGGTTCAACTGGAGGAAATTAATGAATTGATTAAGCATTCAAGGTCACCTCCAGCACTAGAGTTTGAATAAAGTGTCTTTTTTTTGTCTTTCCTTTCCAGAAGTGACCAGTCAACAAGGATAATAGGCAGTTGTTGGCTAGAACCTATTACCCTCACTGTAACTCTGGCCTTCGTGTGAAAGGGGCTGTTGAGGGGCCTTGCTAAACAAAAGTAATAAAACAAAGGTGCCTATTGCATTCAGTTAGGGTGAACCATATGAGATCAAATGAAATGAAAACATTGAATCATATGTTTTTATAAATCATAAATGGTCAACTATTGGCACTTTTTTTTTTTTTTGGCCAGGCCTGGGTCTGAACCTGCCACCTCTCGTATATGGGGCCGGTGCCCTATTATTCCTTTGAGCCACAGGCACCACCCCAGATATTGGCACTTTTGTATGTTTCAACCTATACTTCACTGGCCTACTTCCCAAATGACTTAGATATTCCAAATAACAAGATTTGGTCCCTGTGCATCCCTGATTCTGCCTCTTAGTACAAGGACCAGTAAAAGTACTATGGCCTTTTATTTAAGGTTTGTGTTGTAGCCAGCGCCACCGAGTGTGTCACAGTCAGCACATCATGCCCTTCGTCCCACAAGAAACACTTTTCTGTCCTCCTTCTCCAGGCCATGCCTAGACACCCACATCACACAGACACAGTGCTGACTTCACACTGTTTGCTGAATACTTACAATACAGAACAAATTTCACTTCTTTCAGAGGTCATAGAAAGGCTATGAACCAGGGGTTAGTATTTCTTCATTTAATCTCTGACTCTTCCCAAGAACATTATCAAAAGATACATGAGCACACTTCTTTCTATTATCCCCCTCATAATTACATCCCTGGTATAATCCCTGCAAAAGCACGTGCATGGTTTAAAAAGCCACTCAGTAAGGATCAGGAAATACATAGCATCATGCATTGCAAGCCAGAATACCACTATCACCAAACTTACTTTACAAAATCAAGTAGGGTAAAAACCGGGGGAAGGGAAATTCAAACATCAAACAGGACTGATGGGCTTATCATCATCACACTACATTACAGGGTGACCTCCGCAGACTGGAAATTGGGTTACATCAACAAACTTACTTTAAAGTGTGAGATGAAAGAGTGTCCCCCAAAACGTTTTGCGGTGTTTCTGGCTCAGGTTTAAAGAAAATATGCAGCCAGGTACCCGTGTCACGTTTCAATCTGTGATATTGACATGGATGTGAAAACCTCAGCCTTTGAAACTGAGCCTTTCATATGTTGAACAAAAACCTGAAACGCATTCTGCTGGGAAGACCTGAAGGAGAGAGGAGGTAAGATGATAAAGGGAAACCCTTTACACACGGAACATTTCTGAATTTTCCTGCCATCAGCCGTAACTCAAGTCTGCTAAAGTAGAGCTTAGTTCAGATAATTGACATTGGTTTGTTTGGTCTTCCTCAATATCAAGGCTTACCTGCCTTGTATAGATTCCAAAATGTCAGTGATGTGTTACCAAAGTAAGAAAGATTATTTATGTAAGAGAACCAGCCATATGTTAGTTGGAGTCAATTATCCAACCCCACCCCACCCAACAACACCCTCTTGTCATTTATTCCTTTGGCTAAACTAGTTTCCCTGTTGGCCCAGTAAACTCCAAGCAAGTAGTGAAAAGAGCTAAAATATTAAATACAGCTTCATTACTGCAGGCAAATCTTCTTCATATGCTGTTCCTAAAGGAAAATGTCTCTGCTCTGCACTCTGAGTTTTAGTCTTGTGTTTTAACCTAGAAAGTAACAGATACCAAGCCAATGTCTTATCTCGGATGTAATCAATAGGTATGTATATAGGAAATGAAGAGACTGTAGATAGGATTCCTTTATTTCCCATAAATCATTTTAAACAAGGCCCTCAAATTCTGTCTACTTTTGACCTTTAGGTTAAGAAAGGGAAAAATTATATCACAGAGTGTTTGAGCTCACTGTAGAAAGGTTAAAAAAAAAGCTATTTGTTAACATCTGATGATGCAAAACAAGCTCCAATAGTAGAACATAAAAATACCCTAATATTTTTAAAGCCTTGAAAACATCTCCAGCACCAGGCCCTCCCTTGGCTTCTAGCCAGGCCTAAGTCCCTCCTACCAGGAACAGAACCCCAGGATGCATTATGCTTTTTAATTCTTCATAGTCTGCTTCCCTTGGCAAAGACCCCAAACTTAACCACAACAGTTAAAAAGAAAGGCTTACATTCTACTATAAAATATACAAATCATGAAATGTATACAACTAACAAAAACAGTTTCGGTACTACTTGATGAGAGGACTTGTGTGTGTGTGTGCGTGTGTGTGTGTGTGTTTTAATTCGGCATTCCAGTAATGTGAAACCACTGTTTAAGGTAGAAAATCATTTTTCAATCTCAGGAAACATTGTTACTAGCTGCCAAAAGTCGATCCATATAATAAGAACTATTTGCTAATGCTGAACACCTGCACTTTTATAGATAGCCTCTCAGGACAGCTGTAGCCGAGTCTTCAAGTCTACTGATACAGCAGCCAAGTAAAAAACGCAAAATTTTAGATAAGAATTCTTGATGAATTAGCCATGCCTGTATCTACACTAAGACCAGTCTATTTATCGGTAGACTCTGACAGTCATTAGATACAATAAAGCACAAAACAAAATAGGTCCAGGATTCCGTTCCCAGCTGCTAGAAGCTTACATCTTGAGGTGGTAGGATACATGAGTCAAAACGCACTAAAGGTATAAATACATAGCATGCTTATGGAGGCCATGTGTAAATATTTATTTCACTTCCTATGGTTAGCTTTAGCTTTTTTGGTTTTATTGTTTTATTTTCTGACTTGCTGGGTTCAATGGATAAAAGCAGCTGCTAGAAATTGGAGGGAAGGGTTCATTAAGAAAGTGCAAGCATCGCTTTATATCTTTCTGAAATGAAGAATTTCTAGCAAGTACCTCAGCTTTCTAATTGCATTGAAATGCTTTAACCAATCCAGCAAGTCAGAGAAAGATGACTTTTATATTATTGTTATAAATAATAAAAAGCAATTATTGAGTGCCTACTAAGAGCCAGAAATTTAATGATGTCCTTTACATAGTGACTTTGATTCTTACAACATCCTTAGAAAACATATATTACGAGTCATGCACTTGTTTTAGAAGCAAAGAAACTGAAAATCAGAGTAACTGATGTAACTACCCCAAGTTAGATGTCTAAGTGTCTAAGTCTCATTTAGTAGTAGAACTGAAATTTATATTCAATTTCATCAGGTTTGAGATGCTGTGGTCTTTCCTCTACAATTCAGTGGTTCTCAACCTTCCTAATGCCTCAATGTATTTTCATTGTTACTAAGGGGTTGCAACCCACAGGTTGAGAACTGCTGCTCTACAATATGATTCCTCTTTTGCCAAATTTAGTTAGCACTGATTTTTTTCACTGGGCACTATGCTGGGAATATTGTGATTCATGGGGAAGATACGGTCCCACTCTCACAGTTCAGAAATCTATCCAGGAAAGCTGACACACAAGGAATAGTATAATAACACCAAAATAATACTGCAAGTGGGTCATGAATAGGCAGTATAGTAAGCTGGAGTGCACAAGTGCAATCTGGCCAAATGGTAAAAATTCTGTGTCCTGCACAAGAGTCACAGAAAATTACCTGTTAAGCAATCACATTCATCCCCCAACATCGTCATTCATTCACCTCAACTTTGATATCTTGATATTTCTACTCAAATAAAATATTATCCTATCAGTTTTCTTTGATTTCTGTGATTTCAGTAGGTCCATGGGTATTGGATGGGCTCTTCTTAAATGCAAAGAAAAGAGTAATCAACTTTCTTTCTGGGATTGCAAGCTTTCCTAATGTCCTTCTCTCCAGTCCATGTCCTACATGGTCATCTCTGAAGCAATTGATTACTCCCTCTCCCTCCCCCAGTTATGACCTGTTTATCCTCATCACGTATCCCAAGATTCTTTTCCATTTCTGGTATTATACCCTTACTACATCATTTTTCCAACACACACACACCCCTTCTTCTCTCCTCCCTTACTGACCCCTGCAGCACCCTTTCACACTAGGACTGAACAACTCCACAAGGGTAGGAAGGACAAATGGTACCCTTCCCAGAGGTACTGGGTCCTCTGCTCACTCTAAGCAGAAGAGTCAGAACTTTTCTGGAAGCAATCTAATCCAGCTTTTACCACTTTGAAACACATGCTCAGTCATTTTGGTCTCAAAATTTTTCAAAAGCAGACACAAGCCAACTGTCAAGATTAGTGCTAAGTACCAAGATTAACCAGAACTCTTTAATACACACATGATGGATGACCTTTCCCTAAAGGATACACTCACATGAGATGATCCTGCCAGAGCTTCACCTAATCTCTTCCATCAAGAAAGCATATCAGAAAGCAAGTCAGAGTGACATAATTAAAATGAAAATCTTGAATCTCCTTGATTTTTCAAAATGAACCACTCCAATTCACTAATAGCAGTTAACCACCTGTGCTTTACATCACACCTTACAACTGAAGCAGTGTTGTTACAAACCTGCCACGAAAAATAACTGCAGGATACATGAAGACAGCGCTAGTAAAAGTTGCCTTCTAAAGGAACTGACCCCGACTTTTAAGGCAAATGATTGCTTGATAATCAAGAAGTAGGCACTTGACATGAAGAGTTCCATGGTAAATTATCTGAAGTCACAACTAGTTATGATAAAATTCAACACATATTCTCAAATATTTGACCCACAGCATGTTCTCACAAGTTCAAACAGTATCAGTACAAATAACAGTGATGCTATCAAATGCTTACAAACACTCCATAAAAATCAGTAGGAGAAACACCATGTCACTGAGCTCAAAGCTTTCCTTTCACATTGGCTTACTGTATAGAAATGTGATGCCCATTAAACCTTGCTGTTTAAAATACTTTCCAATCACCATATTACATTCTCAGATGAGTATATTTCATGCTGTTAGCATAATAACCAATTAGTTAACATATGGATATTATCACTTTTATAAACTCAGAAACCAAAGAGGTAAATACATGAGAACACTCATCGAAGTTCTCAATTAACAGCAAAACATGAAGAGAGTGGGCCCTGGTGTTCCTAGTGAAGGGCTATCACAGGGAAATGGGGATAGCCATTTTTTTCTGAGACTAGAGAGCCATGTGTTATGGTAATTTGATGACTATGGTCTGATGTTAAAGAATTGCAGTAAGCATACCAAAAAGATGTTTCTATTCATGAGGCTAGCCCAGTCCCAGTGTCCTATGCTATACAAAATGATCCTGGGGTTTAGATATTTACTACCAAATACCTCTTCCTTCAGATGTGCTGGTTCCTATGACTCAGGCATACTTATTCTTGAGACAACATATTAAATTTAAATGTTTTACAAGAGGTTGTCATGTTTGACAAGACTACACTGAGCCTGCTATTCACTTGGTGGTCAGTCTTAACACACTTCTCAAGCCCGACTGTAACTCTGTGAGCCATGGAGGATATTTAGCTTTTCCAGTCCTTGATGAATAGAAAGAGGAAGCTGGGTTTAGAAGTTGAAAATCTACATTGTGATTTTCCTTTTAGATATTTTTAGTAAGCTTTCCCTGGAGGGAAACAAAATTATAAGTTCATCAAATATAAATGGAAAATATGGGCTTCATTATCATCCCCACATATTAAAAGTAGCTTCTCTATTGGGTTGCTCACCAAATAAAATCAGAAATAGCTTATTTCCAAAATTTCTAGATCTTATAGCCCTGGGAGTACATAGCTAGCAAAAGTCACCCCTCCTTTCATCAGTAATATTTGTCCCTGACTTTGTGAAATTCTTGCCAGGACAGAAGTTGAGATTGTACACTTTTGCAATGTATATGTATCCAGTGGAAATAGCCAAAACACTTTCTGAGCATGCAGACTATGTGGCTTTTATAATTATAGCAACACATATAACCTAAAATTTATCCTTTTAACCATTTCAAATGTACAAAATACACTCACAAGGCTGTGTAACCATCACCACTATCTGTTGTTTTTATCATCTCAATCAGAAACTGTCCCGTTTAAATACTCCCTCACTCTCCCTCTCCCTACTGTCTCAATTTTACTGTTGGCCTCCATGATTTGCCTATTCTTGGTACCTCTTATAAAGACTATAGTGGCTTTAACATTTGCAAATTCTTTTGCACCTCTGCCTATCAAAAGGCAGACTCTTAATTTCCCTTCCCACCACATACGGGTTACCTAATGAACTAAATGAGCTCAAGGTGGCACTGTGTGTCTTGGAGACTAAGACACAAAGGCAATACAGCTTCTCCCTGGCTTCCTCCCTGCCCCTCACCCTTTGGAAGCTGATGACCAGACCCTGTGGAATCCAAGCAGCCACATGGAAAGCTCAAGGGTTCTGGTCCCAACCCCAGCTGATGTTCCAGTCACATGAGGGAACTTTAGGTAAGTTCAGCCTCCAGCTTTTGAGCCACACCTGCTAAAGTCGCACGAAACAGAGACAAGCTGGTCTCATCTGGCCCTCTCAAAATGTCATATTTATAAGCAAGATAAATGTTGTCATTTTATGTCACAAGATTTGAAAGTATTTTGTTATGCAGTGACATAAAATTGGAATACCAACCAATCAGGGTGGTCAGTATGTCATACAGGTTTGTATCAGCTGAATATCAGCACTCCACGTATCCCATACAAGAGATAAAGCTAAACATTCAGAAGCCTATTCCAGGAAATCCCAGAGATAGGATGGCTTTGGAATAGTCAACCAAATGAGTGCACAGCAACTTAGACAAAAGTGAAATTAGAGAGGATTCAACAGTCTTGAATCAGCTTGTGATTCCTGAGTCTCTGCATAATAGTCATTAACACTTACACCTTGGTAGAAAAATAGAAAATACTAAATTAGGTATTAGATATATTGATGTAAAATAAATTATGAGAGAAAACAGTTCTAATCATTGGTGAAATCAAAGTGAATTCTTCCTTGCTAAGAAAACAAAATTCAAATTCTGGTTATTTTGATCACTTGCCCCTTATTAAATATTGGTGATAAAAAAACTGGTTAATAGGTGGTCTTAGCTGCAAAAAGAGAGGCAACAATGCAGGTGGACTCCACTCTGGCAGCAACAGGATTTAAATAAATGTTTCAAAACATTCACTTACTTGAAACTTCAACAAAATGTATTATTTACAGATTTTTATTGTTATTCTGTGTTCATTACTTTGATGAGCACTCCATGCTTTTTCTGGCCATGAACACATGGCTTTCTTCAACTCCAGAAAACTCCTAGCTGCTATCATGGGTTGAGCATTGTCTTTTCCTCACTCTCTCCTCCTGTGATTCCTATTACGTGTGTATTCATGTCCCAGTCCATGCCAAGTCTCCTCTTTTACACATTATCCATCTCTTTCTTTCTCTCTGCAACATTTTATATAATTGCTTAGTTCTATTTTTCATTCATTCCATTTACTGTTGTTTCAACTGCATCTAATTTATTATTTATCCTCCTAATCAAGTCTTTTTTTGAACTTTTAATCTGCATAAAAAATAAATTGGCAAGTTTTCTAATGAGTTTTGTCATATTCATCCATACCAGTTTCAAAAAATTTGATTACTGTTCGTAATCTCCTCTTACTGTTTAATTTAGATACTAGTTCCTTTTTATCTTTTATGAAATTATTCCTCTATTATTTCTAATGGCTCAGATGTACTTCCCCCCATTTGTTGGGTATGCTAGCAATCTATCATGGTCTTGAATTTCTACATAGTTTTAAAATTTCAGCTAGTGAGTTCTTGCATGGTAAATTTTGTTTTCTTTCTTCATTTTTACCTCTTCCTAAACTCACCTCTGTGAGGTGAGTAGTTTCCCAGTTACTTCAGCTTCACACCAGCATCCACAGCTCAGAGCTAGGTATTGCACTAGAAGTTTGGAATCCTTGCCCACTGGGAAAATCAGTTCTCATCCTTATGGTAGCATGTGGACGTGTCAGTGGAAAATCCACTGGAATAAAGGAGCATTTCTGATTCCTGTCCTCACCAGGTCGTCGCTACCACAGCCCCTGTCAGCATAGAGGGCAGGAGCCCTCAAGACTCCCTGTGGCAGGCTGCAGTGCCTCAAAGGGTTTGGCCTACTAGGATCACCTCTCTCTTCCCAGTCTCAGCGTCCCTGGGTACATCAGCTCCTGTGCACCATATGGATTTTCACTCTGGCTTATTTCACCAAAGGTTTTTATTTTAAATTCTGCTTTTTTAGTGAAAACTAATTTTTTTAAAAAAAGTTCTTCCCCTCCAACTTTTTGTGTCTCAAATAGATGGGAGGCATTATTCACATTGCACCCCATGTGTACCCAACTCTGTCATTTCAACCACAGAGAAAAATCTTAGAACTCCTTGATTCTTCAGGAATATTCCTACAGTTTTCGTAGTTAAAAATTTCATATTTATCATAATGAAAAAAGGTAAAGTAATTTAACATGGCATAAAATATTTTCTCTAATAAAAAAGTGAAAATACTATTATGATTTAAGTATTCTAGGTAATCCAGGGTATAATGAATATTTGATTCAGTGCTAGCACCACCAAAAGAATAAAACCTTTAAAATATATATACTATATATATATATATATATATATTTATGCAAACCCAGCTATATACCAGATACACATATATGGAAAATCACATATTTCTCACATGGGAAATTAATCTTTTGCAAATATCTATAGCTCCAAATATCTATAATGCCCTTAAATCTTTTGAATTTCTGGATTTTGCCTGAAATTCACCACATAAACAGACTCCTGGTCAGGTCAGGACTGATTCTCAAGCTCTTCTGATTTCCAAAGATAAGATCTGATTGCTTGGTTTTGGATCAAGCACCTGCAAAAAGGTATCATTTTCCAACCGAAAGTACAGATGATTTGACATATGCTCTGATAACAGACTTCATGAAAATAGTTGTCTACATGTCAGATCACTGAGCAAATGTTATTATGTTCAAAATCCCTAAGCCAGGTCAGCCATTTCAGCACAAGTCTGTCTTTCTGCAAGGAGATCAGCTTCTGCATACGCAAGCATCATAGAATGTTTATTTTCTTTAAGACAGAAGGAGATGTTCTTTTCATCCTTAATATTAAATATTTAATAGATTTAAAAGAAAAAAATACAGACACTTTTGGATTCTAATTTTATTTAAAAATATCTGTACAGGAAATCAGAAACACAGTTACTGAGCACCTTCACCAGGTGATTAAAAGAATGAAGAACACACATGCAATTCTTCCTACAGTCAATTGTAGAAGATAGCTATGTTATGATATGCAATGAAAATCTTATAAATCAGTCCCTCCCTCTCTCTCTGTCATGGTTTTTGAAAGTGTCCTCCTAAGGACAGTGCCTTGCACATACTGTGACCCCATAAAAATGTGTGAATGAATTTAGCACTGTCAGACAGGATGACCCATCTTTGCTTGTTCTTTTTTCTAATTAGCTGAATGTAGGAGACGCCAACATCTGAGCAAGATGATCCGCAGCTGAGGCGTGGACCTCGGGCCATTCCTCCACAGGAGTTCCTTGTGGGAGGAGCCTGTGCCCTCAGCACGAAGTCATTGTTAATTACTCCCCTCACCTGTATCATTCCCTTTCAATAAAAGGCTGGTGCGGAGGTTGCTTGGGGCTACCTGGAAAGTAAGGGCTAGCCCGCCTTCCACAAGCTTGTACTTCTAATCCGCTTCTCGCCTGGTTCCTTCCTGCGCTAACCGAGACCAGGGCCACAGGAGCCCGATAGGTCGCGACAGCTGAAGAAAGCTCTCTTTATAATATAGTCTGTATCCAGACTTATGAAATATACAGGTACTCAAGGTGACCTTCGTGGCATTTAGAAATACTGATGTACTTCAATTATGAGGGAATTTGTAAACTAGGTTCTACTGCATAGTATTTCTTTTTTTTTCTTTTTTTCGCAGTTTTTGGCCAGGGCTGGGTTTGAACCCACCACTTCCAGCATAAGGAGCCACATCCTACTCCTTTGAACCACAGGCGCTGCCCAAGTATTTCTAATTAGAAGATTCTAAATCTTCTCCCTTTTTGAAGATGCAGTGAAAACTGAATTACATTTTTAATCACCTGTGACTGACACTCAACTCTTTTTTAAATGAATAAATCTATTTACACTATCTGTATGCAAACAGCTATGTAGCTTACTCTTCTCTTTCTTGCTCAAGCATAAAAGGGCAAGAAAGTCTAAAGAAGGAATTGGTGGGGGAACTCCATATTCCTTTCTTAGGTTTGTCTAGATTGTCTTTGTGCTGCATGAGGCTGACTAGGTGCAGACAAATAGATGCTGAACCATGACACTTGTGGCGATCACAAACCTAAGAGGACACAGAGGCGGAAGATTCAGTTGGGAAGGTTTGGCATTTACTAACTATACACTATATGCCAGGCTCAGTGTGTAAGGGGATAATTCTTATTTTCCAGCAAAAGGTCAGCACAAGAGCAGGTCAAGGCTCATGATATTGATGAAAGTAGGTGGGAATCAAGCAGGATTTCCATCCCAGAAGGAAAACAATTATCAGGCAAGAATGAGTTCTCCTGAGTACATAGCAGTGTCAAGTTGACTGCACACATATTTATGGTGGACATAGTATCACAAGACACCATTCTCAGCCCCAGGGATCCTGTGGTGCATGGAGTCTTGCTCCCAGGAACCTGGCATTCCAGTGATAGTAACAAAGGAATGCAAGCCTGGGAGTAGCTGCAGGGACTAAGGTCAGAGTCCAAAGAAGGACACCAGTAACTTCAAAAAACCAAGCAGGATTAAAAGCCAAAATTGGGTGCAAGTGTTGGGAATGACTCCAGGTTCCCAAAAGAGAAAGTCCAAATCCATGCAGCCATTAGGTATGCCTCTCTTTTTCTGTGAGAAATAGGAGCCTTTCCATGATCAAGGGACTCTCAACTCAGTGATCTCCTAGCTATGTTTTCTTATATTTTACTCCAGCTTTTGAGATGGAATTATGATTGTCTCAGGAGAAATAGATAACCTGTAGGAAAGATCTGATCTAAGAAGTCTATGGTATTACCTTCTGGATTACAAAGGTAAAGGTCTAAAAACATATCACTTCATCTGCACCATGGTTATCCAGAGTGAATCCAGGCAAGGTGTTTGGATCATGAAAGGACTATCGTTAGTCAACTTGTAGGGAAACTGCTGATTTAGTTCTTTGATGAGTAAAAACCATTAAATGTTGAATTTATTGAACTATAAAGCTAAATCAAAATAGCTAGTGACAGGGACAACAAATAACATAGTAATTTTAACTCTCCTCCAGTATACAAACTATATCCAAAATCCATACTCATACAGCCAAAGTTAGAAAGAGAAGGTGTTATTAAGCATACAGCTTTTAAACTAAATGGCTTCTTATTACATAGAAATAATGCTGAAAGAAGCCCCGGATCATCCAAAGTAAAGCTGTGCAATGCACGGAAGCCACAACAAAGCCCTTATGATGACAAATACTATGTTCATACAGTTCTTTTCAATCATTCTAGAGCACAGGATTATGGAGACAGGAGGCACTAGAGTGAAGTTAACTAACTCTGAACTTTAGAGGCAAACAGATTTGGGTAGGAGTGGCAAGTTAACCACTTACTAGAGAACTTGGTGAAATTAACATAACCATTCGGAGCCTCAAGTTTCTAATCTATAAACAGAAATATTGATACCTATATCATAGGATTTTTGTATGAAACTAATGAGTCTCTCTGTGTGTATACAGATACACACACACACACACACATACAGACACAGACACTCAAAGAATAAATAGTTAATCAATTCCCACTCTGTTAGTTCAGAATCTTCTGAGAACTTTATTATACAATTTTATTAAGTATTTGTTACAAATTTACTTTTTCTACCAGACTGACAGCCTCCTTTGAGGACAGGACTTATATCTTATTATTTTTCTATCATGAGGATTCAGAAAGTTCTTGGCAGAGGATAGGTCAGAAAATAATTTTGTGTCTTTGTTTTTCCAACATTTACTGTGTTCCTGTCATAAGACCTCTCTTCTCCATTCGCTCAGGCAAGAAACGAGAACAGGGAAAGACAGCACCTACATTCCAATGTTCCCGCTGTGCACATGCAGAACATTTATCACAAACGGTATTACAAAAAGAGGATCTAGTCTCTGCTCATTCTTCTTTTGTGGTTACGCTTTCCCTTAAGATAGTATCTCTATTCTCAGATACTGAGTCAGGCAGCTGTGATCAGGTAGCAAGAATTTTACAGTGTCAACTAAAGAAACACTGCACAACGAAGAAAAGGATCTACTTCTCCACTTCAGAGAGCCAACACGGAACAGGGCAAGGGCCTTCCTTCTCTGGTGTGACTGGATATGTGGCTACTACACAAATTAAAGGACTCTGAGTTTAGGCTAAGGGACAGCCACTGAAGAGGTAACAGCAGACGAAGTGAGGAAGGTGTTCAGAAGAGACAGGTTTTCCCTGCAGCATAAAGGAAGGAGGCAGAAGTCAGCAAAAGTATAGGACTGATCTGGATAGTTGAGTTAGAGGTAAGGGGTGTCCCATGAAGCAGGAAGTCAGAAATAAGGGGCCGTGCAGGCAGGCTATCCCCAGGACCTTCCTCTTCAGAAGTAAGGGGCCGTGCAGGCAGGCTATCCCCAGGACCTT
>NW_003852514.1:2130032-2160626 GCF_000181295.1 Otolemur garnettii | reverse complement strand
GACTTTCCTCTTCAGAAGTAAGGGGCCATCCTGGCGGGCTAGCCCTAGGACCTTCCTCTTCAGAAGTGCTGAGTTTTGATTTCTCCCACAAAATTGGCCTCAAAAATTGAGAATGTTGCCTCTCAAACTTTGTAGCTTCTCATTCCCACTGCACAGGTCACAAAATGAAGTTGCTCTTGTGGACTGACAAATCTGGATCCTGGACATTATCTTCCTTTGATATTTTTACACATAATGCCAATTTTACATACAGGTAAAATATATAATACAGATCTACAAAATTGATATTTCTTGATACACAGTCAGACATATGAGGCAATCTTTAATAACTTTCCCTAGCTCCTTCTCAAACAAAATAACTTCCTTCTCAGCTCAGTTACTACCAGATAATGTGACATTGGGCAACACATTCTACCTCTAAAATACCTTTCAAAACTGACGTCCTCTCACCAGGCTCCCACTCCCTATTCCAGCCATATGACTTGAGGTCCACAAACACCATTTCTTATAGCTATAGCTTGAGTCCCTCTACCTCTCTCCTGTCTGGAAAGCTCAGCGTCTACTTGCAAGACTGTCCTCCAAGGTCTCCTGTGATGCTCCCCCGACACTCTGCCAAGAAAGAGAAAGCATCTGTCCTCTGCTCTTGGCTTATTACTTACTTTCTCTCTCTCTGAGAGATTCTCTCATTTCAAATGACAAGCTAACTTGTTTAGAGCTTACATATTCTGAAGGGTGGCACACATGTTTTTTCTTTCTGGATAAATATATCATTCATTGATTCAAACTACATAAATTATGCTTAGTAAGTGTCAGGCTGTGTGCTTGGTTGGGCTTACACGAAGATGACAAAGACCTCTCTCTTAATCTTACAGAGATCACAGTGCAGTAGAAGATGAAAAACTAGGCAAGCAAAGGGAAAATTATAACGTGATAAAGCAAGAACTATGACAGAAAGAAGCAAACAGTGCCATGAGATGATGTAGACAAAACAAGGCTCCACACAGAGTGGCCAGAATGAACGGAGGAAGTGGCTCCCAAGCAGCATCCCTACAGTGAGGAGACCTGGATCAAGGGAGCGGGGGGGTTGGGGGGGTGGTCATCCCTGCAAAGGGGATAGAGAGCACACACTCTGGGATCAGATGCTGTCCAGTAGGAACACAGCACAGGCAGCAGGAGGACAGGGCAAGGGGCATGCTGATTACAGTGGGGAAGGTGAGGGCTTTGGACATTGTTCTGGAAGACTGAAGGCTGGTAGTGCATCCCACGTACCCAGAGATTTTAAGGGTGTGACAGGAAGTGGGGGCATCTTTTAGAATGCTATTGCTATAAAATGTGAGAGGTGCTAAAGGTCAAAGCAGTGATTGTAAGAGTGAAGGAGAGAGGACAAATGCAAAGAAGGGCTTTTAAAAGTTCTCTCTGTGGAATTTAATGGGAGGTTGAACACGGAGGCCAGTAGAGAGCCAGGTGGAGGGTGACCTCTTTGTTTCTGATTTGAATGCCTGTTACTGCTTAGATAGAGGAGAAAGAGCAGGTTCAGTTTCAGTGGGTAGGAGAAGGAAAGATCATGAGTTACTCTGGGGCATGTTTGAGAACCTCTGGGCATCCATGGAAGAATTTCCAGAAGAGAGGTGTCTATATTTATATGTACAATATAGCAGAGACAATTGGACTGAAGACAAGAATATGGGAAAAACCAGTACATATGTGGTACCCGAGTTCTACTTTGAAACAGAAGAAGATGTAGAATGACAATTAGATCTTATAAGCAGTGACTATGGTGGAAATCTATCAAGAGGCATTTGGAAAGCATAATCCTGAATTCTTTCTTGCCATATCATTTCCAAACCTTATCCTTCAGCTTCAAACTTCCATTACAAACTCTCAAAGGGAATGCATGCTTAGAGATCAAGAACAGAAATCAGGCTCCTGTCATATTTCATCACTATACCATAGCCCTTCTTTAAAAATCCATTGCTGAGTAAGACAAGGCCATCCCTGCTCCATTTCCTCCTACCAGAGGCAGCTACCAAGGATCCATAACACTTGCAGGAAGCTGAGAAGGCTGCTTAGTACATTTGCCCTAACATGAAACATAAGTCTTAGTCCTCTGCCTCTTACCACTCCAAGGTTAAGGAAAACTGTGACCAAGGAGAGGTAAACTAAACTAATTCAAAGGAAAAAGCAAAAGTTTTTCTCCATGGGGAGTAGAGACTGATCAATTCAGGGGTCATCATATTCTCAAGATAATATTTCTGGCGTTGGGCAGATAATAATTTCTCTGGCAGTAATGGCCCCAAACTTATGTTACTCGACATGGAAAAAGAAAGAGACTGAATAAGGGTCATAATCAAGAGACAGACACAGAGAATCCCTGCACTGGGATACATGCCATTTCTCCTGACTCTAGGTAAATATTCCCCTTTCTTGGGCTACACGTAGAAACTAGAAGTTACATTGCCAAGAGTTCCTCGTTGAACACAAGAAGATAAAGACAGGACCCTCAGAAGATTTTACATTATAAGAAATGACCAAACAAGAGGAACTTTTAGGGAGTTGCCTGAAAAAAGAGATTAAAGAGGCAAAAGGAAAACTAAGAATATGCACTTCTAGATGTCATGGGAGGACAGAACTTAGAATAGGCAAGTAGTCAAGAGTGCAAAATGCTATTGAATATAGTAACTAAAAGGGTCATAATGGCTTCGGTGGAAATGATTTTCAGTGGATTAGTACAGAATCAGAACCCCTGACAGCAGAGTGCAGGGATGTGCAAAATTCTTATTGCCAAGATTTGCATGAGTTAGAGAATGAACTGAGAATTTTACTTAAATATGTAGCTAACTAGCAGTATTTGGAAATGGCTGATGGCCAAGTCATAACAGAATCCTCACCTAAGAGAGAAGGTACCCCACTAACATGGTCTCTGCCTAGTTGGTGCCCAGATGGCTCCCTTGACTTCCTGACCCCCAGATGGTGAAGTATCACAACAGCATTCTAGTTTTTGATGAGCCGTGACCCACACATTCTCCTTTACTATTTACCATTTAGACACAAGTGGAGAGCTATAAATGAAATAAACATTTTATCTTAAATTTCATCCTAAACAAAGATGAGAAGATAAAAGGCTGCCCCACAGGACTTCAAACTCAACCAGTCCAAAACTGAGCTCACACACACATATGTAGCAGGAAGAGATAGAGCAAGAAAAAAAATTACACCATCTGGTTTTAGATTAAAATAAATCACCAACACTAAAGTTACTCTAATATTAATTGTGTTGAATGATTTCAGTCCTAGATCCAAGATCTGACTGCATCACTTGCTAGCAATGGATCATAGGCAAGCTACTTAATCTCTCTTAGATTCAGTTTGCTTTTTTTGTTACTATGATAATTATGATAAAATTGCAAGAATTTTATATAAAATTCTCAGAAAACTGAAAAATTACACATAAGAAAACATATTAAAAACATGATTCCTGGCACAAAATAAGGAAGGACTCAATAAATGGCATCTGTTATATTGTAATTATTAGGGCACTCTAGAATCTGACAGGACTTCTAAAGGATCATTATTAACCCCAATAATAATTATAGTATATGTGCCATTTAGGGATCACTGCATTGCAAGAACATATATACACATATATACACACAAGAGGGTGCCAAAAAAGTTTTTAGGGAAGAAAAAACTGTATAAAAACTGTAATACTCAATATATACCAATAACATTTGTATATTGTATCTTTTGTAGTTGCAGAAATGAAACATGACTTGAGTATTTATACACACACACATATATAAGACAGCTTCTCTAAAGAGACACTCTCCATGTTATGAAGGGATCTGATCAAAAAAAAATAATGATAAGGATGTTCTTCAATCTTGGAAATGTTTTTCCTCTCACAGAAACAAAGATTATAATAAAGTAGTGACAGAATTCTAGGACCCAAATTAACTTTTGAAAGATGACACTTATGAAAATACAATAAAATAAGGTGAAAACATTCAAGCTATAAGAGATGGATGCTAAGAATATATTGGCCCAACTCCTAGCCCCTTTCTAGTTCTCTAGTAACATGGGGAAAAACATCAAAGACACTGTTGTAGGTAGGGTTTCAGGGAAGATTTCGATTTCACCATGCAGGGCAATTCACATGAAATGTTTATTGAGAATGGAAAGTGACATGAAGAGAAAAACTAAGTGGAGCACCCCACTTTCTGCCAGGGAGAGTGTGATTCTTGAGTTGGGTTTTCCCTGACTTACCAGCCACTGATACTTTCCTGACAGCAGCAGAGGAAGCAGGACTCTGCACTTACCTGAGGTAGCAAAAGCTTCCTCCTCATCAGCTTCATACAGAGCCCATGCAGCTTTCTTGAGCATGGCAGAGGGAGCTTACAGTTGTCTCTGGGAGGTTGGTCTTCTGTTCCAGCTTGCCCAACCATTCGGAAGTACCTAGTTCTCTGTATCAAATCTTAGTCTACTCACACTAGCTACAGCAGATTCTGTTGTCTCTCTGACCACTGCAGTTAAGTAGAGTGAATGTGGCTTTGGACATGGAGTCTAGTTACTGCTCAGATAAACTGGACTTACTTAATATCCCTGAATAAGGGCTATCTTTGTTGATTATCATTGTTTGATTTCCTTCTTCCACTTCAGAATCCACAGAAACCCAGTAATTTGTATAAAACAACTTTCTATGAAGAAACATTTGGTTATGTGTGCATGACACTGGAGAGGTAGAGGGAAGAGGGAGGAGGGGGAGGTGAATGGAGAGAAATACTCAGAAGTAAAGGAGCAGATGCAGCGATTTGTACGTACTGGCTGTCTGCAAGGTAGCTACCTGAAAGATAGGTGGGTTTTTTGTTTTTTTTTTTTTGTCAAGACAGAGTCTTAATTGCCCTCGGTAGAGTGCCCTGGCATCACACAGCTCACAGCGAGCTCCAACTCCTGGGCTTAGGCAATTCTCTTGCCTCAGCCTCCCAAGTAGCTGGGACTACAGGCACCCACCACAACGCCCGGCTATTTTTTTGTTGCAATTTGGCCAGGGCTGGGTTTGAACCTGCCACCCTTGGTATATAGGGCTGCTGCCCCACCCTGTTAGCCACAGGCGCCGTCCAAGAAGAAGCTTTTGAAAAGTCAAGACTCCTGTGTAGAGGACGCCAAGAGCCAGACAACCACTGAGCAAGATGATTTACAGTTGGGAGTTGGACTCTCAGGCGATTTGCCTGCAGGAGCTCCTTATGAAGAAAGAGCCCAAGCCTTCAGCACAGCAGTCATTGTTAATTACTCCCCTCACCTGTATTGTTCTGTCTCGATAAAAGGCTAGTGCGGAAGTTGCCTAGGAATACCCTGCAAAGAAGGGTTAGCCTGCCTCCCTCAAGCTTGCACTACTAATCCGCATCATGCCTGGTTCCTTCCTGCGGTGATCGAGACTAAGGCCATGGGGGCCCATGGGTTGCGACACTCCTGGATTTCATCTCAAGTTAACTCAGTTGGAACCTATGACGCCTGCGACCTATGAAGCTGGCATTCATGAAGACTAGCAAGGTTTGGGAACCGATGCTTACACTAAAGATACTGAAACTAAAGCTTTTACTACTATTCACTTTCATAAATAATTTAAAACCTGAAAGGAGGAAGACCACTATTCACTTTCATAAATAATTTAAAACCTGAAAGGAGGAAGACCATGTGTCTTGGACACATGTCTCCTTTTAGCTTGCAGATACTGATGTCGAGGATTCGAAGTTGGGTGAAATCTTTTCATTCAAGGCCATAGACATCCTTGAGTGTGCTCTGATCTAGCCAGAGGCCAGGATGTAGATACCCTACCTGACAGATGTCCCACTCCTCTCATTTACAGAGGAATTAAATGGCATACTCTGATGACTGTGCCATATCTGCCTCACCAGTGGTTTTAGACAAGAACAGTACAGCTATTGTGTGCTTACTGTTCCTGAAAGGAGATGTTTGTCACATCACTGGATTGGTACAGATGGATCTAATCTCCCAGACTACTTGTGGTGAGCACCTTGTATTAAATGAGCCCATATGAACAATAGAACACTTACAGCGCCCCCCCCACCCCGTCACCTGTTCTCACAGCATATGTTCAGTGCATGCTGAAACCTTGCGTGGTACTGAACTCTATACATACTGTAACACTTACAGTAGATCCGAACCCCTGTCCTCAGAAGGTATGTTCAGTGCATGCTGAAACCTTGGGTGGTACTGAACTCTATACATACCATTTTTTCTTATACATACATACCTATGATAAAGTTTAATTTATAAATTAGGAATAGCAATAACATAGTAAAACAATTAACTATGGCAATACCATAGTAAAAATAGAACAATAGAATAATCATAACAATATGCTACAACAGAAGTTATGTGAATAACTCTCCTCTCTCCTCTTCCCTTTCTCTCTCTCTCTCTTTCAATATCTTATTGTATGTAACTTTTTCCAACCTCTACTGACACGGTAACTGAAATCATGAAAAGCGAAACTTCAGATAAGAGGGGACTACTGTACAACAAATATAGATATAAAATTGCTCAATATAGTAAATGTGTATCACATAAAAATCCAAAGTCCAAAAGTCAGTGAACTGCTATACTCAGATGAACACAGGCCACTTGTTTCCCTCTGAGGATGTAAAAGCCAAATGCTCAAGTCCCTCCAGACACTTGGAGGGCAGCGTTCTTCCATCTCAGGGGTGTTCAATCTACCTCTATTTCTTTGCCTCCGTGCTTTTCAACCTTCACCAAAAACAAGAGCTGAATAATAGGCCTGGCTTGTTGGCACTCTGAAATACTGCTGTTTTACTTCTTTAAAAGGGAAAATGCATATTAAAATGAAGGAAAACTAGAGCATTTTCATCATATTATCTTCCTTCAAATTTCAATGTTCAAACTACTTTATATTTTGAACAAATATTTAGTAAATATGCTGATGAGAACTTCAACTAGAAATGCAAAGGGACAGAAACTGGTACTCTGTAGGCTTCTTCTGTCTGTCAAGCACCAAGCTGGGGAAGAAGATATTACTGTGCATGTCTCACAGATGCGGAGTACAGGGTAGACAAGCGACTTGCCGGAGGACACACAAGAAGATGCAGAACTGGGGCCTAGGTCCACATCTGTCTGGCTCCAGAGCCCACTTCTACAAGTTCTCTCACTTTTGTTCAAAAAAAAAAAGATTACTTAAAACACACATACATATCATTGTTTCCTACATACTGGCAAAAGCATAAATTCTCAAAAGAGAGATAAAAACAACAGCCCTCAAATTCCATGAAAAACCCTTAAGAAGAAAGAAAATAACACAGAGTCTGAGAAATTTTTGAGGGGAGCCAGGAGTGCCAGAAGGTGTACTAGGACATTTAGAAAAATCAAATCCTTCTTGCCCACAAGGTGGTTTGAATAGTATAGGGGTTAAGAACAGAGCACGATATGTCAGTGCAGGTTCCATCGCAGGCTGCACTATTTTCTAACTCAGCAACTTTTGGGCAAGCTGCTTAATCTTTCTCCTTAGTCAACAGAAAATACAAATATGTACTTCACAGAGTATGAAATTTCAATTAAATAAAGAATGTGAAGTGCTTAGCATGGAGCCTGATCCTGAGCAACTGGTTAATAAATGTTCTTTAAATCACACTTAATATTAATTAATTGTTCAAGGAAAAAGAAATTGGCCTGTCCTTCACACAGGGCCCTGATTGTTCTCCAGCCAGGGTCTAAGTCAGCCTCTGGTGGGGCCTGCTAATCAGGCCAGTTATACGTCTCCACTAGGGCTATACTGTGTTAATGTTGCTGAGGCTGTGGGGAAATTCATCTTAATAGTTTCTATCACACTTTCCCTTCGAGAGAAAACGGTCTTTGTTTAGAAAAAGACCCTAATAAGATGGCTATAGTGAAAAAAAGAGTGAGGTTCTGGAAGGCCTGGCTATGAAGCAGGCAGCTAACAAAGCCTAGGTAAAAAGGAATTTCAAATTGAAGAATAGCAAGAAGAGGAGGGGGAGGAAGGAGGTGAGAGAGAGAGAGGGGCTGGACGTGGTATGGCAATGGAAAGCGGTCAATAGAACTTTCTGGTGGTAAAGTGGATTAAGAATCTTTAAGAGCAAGGATGCCTGATAACTCTACAAAATGTTTTGCTGGAATATACACCCTCTCCTACTGCCTGCAAATCTTCATTAACAGTTCTCCGTGGATAAAGGAGGTTAAAAGTTAAGGAAAAAGGATTCCCTTCCACATCTAGGTCAGCATGGAGCACAGAGAAATGCAGCCAGCAGAGGTAAGATGCAGTGAGGTCAGGAGTTCACCAGGAAGAAGTACCCATGAGAACAGGTCCAAGAATGCACAGAAATCTGGGGGATGGCATTGGAACTTTTCAGGAGATATGAAATGGGGGATTGAGGCAATTTTATTTAAATCTCAAAGGACAGGGTGACCTCAGAGACAAGGATGACCTCAACTAACATCTGAGTTATATTAGTATTTCCAACGGAGACGGGGAGATAAGAATGCACTATGATCAGTGGGATTGTAGAAGGCAGTGACTTTCAAAGCTTGTTTATTTTTTACAGGGAAACTCTTTCTTCAAATGAAACATTTCTTGGAAGTCTACGTGAAGACAGATAAAAGAATATTTGTTCAGCATGTGTGGGCGCGTGCATGTGTGTGTGTCTGTGTGTGTGTGTGTGTGTGTGTCTATGGGAGACAGGAAAGGAGGAAAGGGAGGCAAAGGCTGACCTACTTAGTTCCTCCCCTCCCCACTTTCCCCTTACCCACTGAGCAGTTCTGGTAGGAACTTAACTGTCACGGTTTGGGTTTTGGTGGGTGGTGTGTTTTGGGTTTTGCTTTGTTTTGCTGTTGAAACAGTCTCACTTTCTCCCATAGCTGGAGTGCAGTGGCATGATCATAGTTCAGTACAACCTCAAACTTCAGGCCAGAGCAATCCTCCTGCCTCAGCCTCCCAAGTGGCTGGGACTACCAGTGAGTGCACCAGCATGCCCAGCTAATTTTTCTATTTTTTTGTAGAGACTGGGTCCTGCTCTTGCCAATGCTGGTCTCAAACTCCTCCTGGCCTCAAGCGATTCTCCCAAAGTGCTAGGATTACAGGTGAGATCCACAGTCCCAGACCACCATCACAGTTATAATGCCTCACATAAAAAGTGCATATGGCTATTTTTCAAAAAGGTAGCACATCAGGATATTAGCTAAGCACATAGGGTCTCAAATCAGATTGCCTTTACTCATTCTATGATTTTCGGCAAATCACCTGAACACTTTTTTGCTCTTAATCTGTATAGTGAGGACATAAGAATAAATGTCCTCACAGGGGTATTGTAATGATTAAGTGTAACATTATATGTTAAGTATTTTAAAAAGTGCAAGCTGGAATTAATAATAAATGTTAACTATTATTGTTACTTTAATATACTTCTTCCTTTACACAGAAATAATATGTACAATAGATATTAGATTATCAAACTGTTTCCAATTTGGCAATTATCTCAAAAGGTCTTGGTGGAGAAAGTAGAGGGGATGGTACAGAACAAAAGGAAGCTGCTGGGGAGGCAGACCAGAGGTGGTGGGCTCTGGTCAGCCCCACGTGGACTGGGAGGAGAATACAGGAGACCCTGGGGAGGAAGGTGCTCCACCCCAGAAGACTCTAAGTCAGAGGGCACCCGACATCCAGAATCATTCCAGGGACTTTTTAATGCATGTTCATTTGCTTAACTTACTGTGGACCATAGCCTGACCCTTCTTAGTATTTTGGCCCCAGAACTCTTAGTTATCATTAATAGAAATAAAGTGACAAAAATATCATAATTGAATGTCCCAGAGGGACATGGAATCTTGTGGCAGAAAGCAGAAGACATAAGTAAGAAAGAAATATTCACAACATTACTTCTTCAGACTTACTCTAATATGAAGAATCAGCAATTATCAGAAATATAACAGCTTCTTACAAAAGGTAATTTTCTACCATACCACCTGACAAAATTCTTGATTACAAACTGGGATATATGTGTGTGTGTGTTCTCAAAACTTAAAAGGCAAGTATTATCTGAGTAAATGATCTTCCAATGAAGTCCAAAAGCTGAAATAGTGCATATTTTCTAAAAAATAAAAATATTCTTGGGATTGATCACTTTTAATAAAATTTATTAACTTAATAATTTTTATAAAAAAGATATTAAAAAGTAGAGGGAGTATAAAAATGATTTGTGGAGGCACATAAAACAATAAATTATGCATTGCAGAATGCAGAAAAGTTTAGCTCTCTATACCTGGCAGCCACAGGAAATTCAGGACACAGTTCAGTTTTGCACAACTCAGTGCTCCAAAGCAGCCTGGTAATTTATTATTGTGAGATAAATATTTAGGGACAAGATATAAAATCCCAGGAAAGTTGAAATAGAGTAGCATTTCAGAGGCATTTTTGGAAAGAAAAATAAGAAAGTACTTGTAAGACAGGGGAAATGGCCACAGAAGGACTATGGTGTCCCTGGCATGGGTAGATGGGCAAATGGAAAAGGAAAGTTAAAAGCCTGAGAGATAATGAAGTGTAGCCTTCCCTTGTGGAACCAAGGAGTGGTTCCATATGCCTTTACTGGCAGGGAGATTTCTAGAATATCCTGTTATCAAGCATCAGAGAGTTTGGACAGAGATCAAGTGAATCACCCAAGGTCACACACTGTGCCAGGGCAGACCCAGAGTTAGAACTCACAGCCCTGAAGTTTCCAATCAATTGCTTGGCTCCCTAAACCACAAATGCTTGTCAAGGAAAAAGCCTCCCTAAAGCTAAAGTAACACAGCTGGAGAATATTAACTCCAGGGTTTAAATCAGACAGGATTTCACTGGATCACAGATCCAGAACCTATTTTGTAGAAAGCAGGGTTGAGAGAAGAGGAGATTTAATTAACTAACCAGATCTTCCCACGCCAACAGCCCATCACCTTGCAAACACACACACACACACACACACACACACTTTCTCTCTCATCCTATTAAATGTTATTGGCTGACAAAATTTAAAATACTATTCTGAAAGAAGGCATCATTTTAAGACTAAGTCATCAGTGGTTGGGTGTGGTAGGGTGTGTAGGTGTATCCATTTTCCTTCAACCCAGAAAGGATTCTCCTATTAGATCAGAAGTTAGCTCTGAGAAGATGTCAAAAACAAATATTAAAACATAAGGGCAGTTAAGTCTAAGATCTTTGCTAAAGGTACCTTGTACTTTGAGTGATCTCCTTGTATTCCTGGACTTTAAGCCTTGGTTTTGTGGCTCAATGCCTTTCATGACATTACCCCTATTAAGAACTTAAAGAAAGCTAAGATTCTCTTCCAGAGAACTGCTTATGGACCCAAACTCATAAATTTAATATCAAAGTTTCAGAAGTTCCAAGAACCCCATAAGCCAAAGGACCCAAGAAGGATACACCCTATTGTAAGAGACTTTAAATGCTCAGAAAATGGTATGAATGGTATGGTTTGGTCCAGCACTTTCCAAAAAAACCTGCCCACAAGCCAGCTGTCCCATGATCACATGAAACACCAGTTAAAAATACAGATATCTTGGTATCTCCCACATACAAATGAATCTGAATTTCTGGGGCTAATAGGATAACGCAGGTGCCATTGAAATCAATATTTTACCCAGTATCTCCAGATGATTCTAAAACACAACTTTGGGAACCCAAGAAGTTAGCTGCTTAATGATGCTGCAGACTGCTTGGGTTTGCTCAAATTCATGTGATAAAGGTGACAGAAGTTGGAGAAGGGAGTGTTAGAATAGTGATCGCATTTCTAATCCTGATTTGGGACCTATGGCCTAATAACAGCAGAAATATTTGAAACCTGGTCTATCTGAAAAAATCAGAGACATATGGTCATTGTAGATATACGATGAAAAACGTCTGAGAAATCATTGCTTTAAAGATAAGATAGCCAGATGGTCTACATTAAGCTAGAAAGCTCCATCATTTGATTTCACATCCTGCATCCCTGATTTTCTCTTGCCTGCCTGCTGCCTTCCCTTCAAGCTATGGAAATACCCTTCTTCCTTTTTTACCAGATTTTCCCAACTGCTCCATATGTCAGAAAACCTTACCCCAGCCCCTTCTCATCAGCTTCAGGGCAGATTTGTAGTTTGTAGACCAGCCTCTCCTATTCTCCTTTGATTTACAGCCAAAACTCCCAGAGATTTAACCTGTTCTTTCTCCTCACGTGGTGACTTCCACCCACTCTACCTATGAGGGAGACTTTGCGCATTGAAGCCTCAAGCCAGGTAGTAAGCCACAGCTCAGTATTACTAGCTGGTGAAACCCACTGTTTGGTGGCTCAGTGTTATTACTGCTGTGTCTGCTGGGCTGTCATTGCTGACTTCCCCATGAATCTTCCATTCTCACTTCCCATTTATTCCTGTTACAATAATAAAGTCCGAGCAAATATATATAAAAAGTCTTAGGTGACAGAACAAATAAAAATACGGTCTAATAAATTATTGAGGCTTACTTGTAGAATTTTTTACTTTGTTTCAGATCAAACAAAGGGAAACGGGTTGAAAAATACAATATAAACTCGGTCTGCTTATCCTAATGGCTTGCCATATGATACATATTCAAAAATAGATGCTAGAGGGCGGCGCCTATGACTCAAAGCAGTAGGGTGCCGGCCCCATATACTGGAGGTGGTGGGTTCAAACCCAGCCCTGGCCGAAAAAAAAAAAAAAAAAAAACTGCAAAAAAAAAATAGATGCTAGATCAAAATAAAAAGAAAAACCATTAAAAAGCTAATGTGAAGAAAAACTCACCAAGACTATTTCCATTTAAAAATGAAGTTTCCACTACTGTTGTACAACCTTGTTCTTCTTGCTATTTCACTAATGGTGAGTAGAACAGTCATATAAATTAACACTAAGAAACTGCCTAGGTATGAAAAGATTATTTTTATCATTTCCATTATTAGTAGTCATTCATCAAATGTGAAATGTCAGTACAATGTTAAGAATTATCTATATCATCTCATTTAATAGTTTTCCAAAAATTTTGTAAAGTGGAGAAAATGAGATTCAAAGAGGTTAAATAGCTTGCACAAAGTCACATAAATTAAGTGTGGTTGAACATGTGTCGTGCTCTTTGGGTGACAGGAGAGCCCTGAGGTAGTTATTTGATGCTTCCCATAGTCTAAAGGATTTCAAGTTACCAAGATGATGCCACTGAGCATGGCGTTTGGAAGAGATATGCACAATCACCTCTTGTCAGTTAGGGCACATGTCCCAGTGCATCATGGCTTGAACATAGACTGGCTTATTCTAAAAGCTAAATATTCACTCATTGCCACATTCTTGAAATTTTATGAGTATAGAAATTGGCCATGTTTTCATTGTTTGGCAATACCAAATAATTTCTGGCAATTAGCTTCTTTTTTCATTCTTCATTCATTATAAAAGTAAAATGCAGAGTAAAGTCACAAAATTATCTGGTTATTCCTGTGTAAAGTCTGAGTTAAAAGTGAAAACTCTTTGTAGACAATTTTAAAAGTTGAATTGAAAGTAATATGATAAGGAAACATCATATACAGTACAATATATCTACTAATGGAAAATACCAGCACTCTTCTGACATAGAGCCTAACTTCTTGCTACTAAAGATATTTTTTTTCAAAACCAAATGTTATAATCCAATAAAAAGAGCTTAATAAGAGTCAATCAATCCTCAACTGTAATACTGTTTTCTTTTTTTCTTTCTTTCTTTCCCTCCCACCCTTCCTTCCTGTTTCTTCTTTCTTTTTCTACTACATTGTGCTAAAATCATTCAAATGTCTCTACTTTCTAAAGCATCCTATATTCTTCTTGTATAACAAATTCTATAAATCCAGTCAGTATCTGCAATACCTGTCTAACTTATGACTTCTAATGAAAGGGAAAGGAGAAAAGTGTATCTGCATTTTGAAAGATGAGCCAAAGTCATCTATAAGAACCTTTGCCCAAAAAGATACAGGAGTAGGTGAAAAGGCAAATCTCCAATATTTACTTTAAACTCAATCATGAGCCTAGTGACACATCACAAAGGAATTCAAGGCAAAGAAATTTTATATATATACCCAGAAGACCAAAAAACACACTACAACAAAGATATTTGTACCAGAATGTTTATTGCAGCCCAATTCATAATTGCCAGGTCATGGAAGAAGCCCAAGTGCCCATCGATCCATGAATGGATTAATAAATTGTGGTATATGTACACAATGGCATACTATGCAGCCCTAAAGAAAGATGAAGACTTTACCTCCTTCATGTTCACATGGATGGAGCTGGAAAATATTCTTCTTAGCAAAGTATCTTAAGAATGGAAGAAAAAGTATCCAATGTACTCAGCCCTACTATGAAACTAATTTATAGCATTCATAGGTAAGCTATAATACAATTTTAGCCCAAGAATATGCGGAGAGGGAAGAGGGAGGAGAGGGGAAGGGGGAGGATGAGTGGAGGGAGGATGATTGGTGGGATCATATCTATGGTTTATCTTATAAGGGTACATGTGAATCTTTCTAAATGTAGAATATGAATGTCTTAACACAATAATTAAGAAATGACATGAAGGCTATGCTAACCAGTTTGATGAAAATATTTCAAATTATATATAAAAATAGCACACTGTACCCCATGACAGTATTAATGTACACAGCTATGATTTAGTAAGAAAATAAATAAATAAATAAAACAGGAAAAAAGAAATTTTAAATGGTTTTAACTTCAAGATAAAAGGTAAAATTACTTTATGCATAATCATAAAACTAAAATAAATTGTACTCCTATATCAGATTTTTAAAAGTTGTATCATGAAATTGCATATATTCTCATATATGTTAAATATTTCAAAGCCATTGTAAGCCTGATGGAAAGGACATTCATTCATAATATATAAAAACTGACAATCTGTTCATCTAGATTTTAATATAAAATGTTTCAATACTCTAAATGAGAGGAAAAAAAGAAAAATTAATAGATGTATACCATTTGGCAATGTGAAATCAGGAATATATTTTTCAACTATCTGTCAGAAAGTTTCTTCAGCTTACATTTTAAATATACTGGCTTACTACAGACTGGAAGAAAATAATACAAATATCAGATATTAAAAAATTGATAAACAAGGCAGAAGTAATGATTAACAATTTGACAGTTTCAATAATTTAATAAAAACAGCACTATTACAATGAGATTGCAAGAGGTCCAATTATATCTCTGATGTATAAGTGCTTATAGAAGTAGACATGCCCATGGGCTTTTATAAATAACAGAATTTCCTCTCTGAAAGAATATAAGGAAGCCATCTCCCAACCTTTGTGGGATTCCCATGGTATATCAAACCAGGGTGAAAGAGAAGGTGGAGATAGGGGATGTCCAACATTTGAATATGTCCCAGAGGTGGCAGATTTTTGGCACATTCTGATGTTGGACAGCTCTAATGATGAGAGTGTCCATTTTGTTCAATGGGAACCTCCATCTGTAAGTCTAGACTGTTGGTCCTAATTATGTTTCCTGGAGGACAGAAGAAAAGAAACAGAAGGAATAGAGAGGGTGCAAAGAAATGTATACACATTTTAAGAGGGAAAAAAACTGTATTAAAATTGTAATACTCAAGGAATACTGATAACAAAAGACGAACACAAGTCACAATTGAGTCCTGCAATTATAAGAGGTGCTCTGAGGTGGTTACAGTCAGTGTCCAACACTTCTGATTACTGCGAACTACTGCTTGAGCAACACTGACCAAAGGACTTGCTTGTGTGTGAGACCTCCCGGATATTCCCTTGTGCATATCACACATAGTACCGTGCATCTCAGACTTATCGTGAATATGTGCAATTCTTAAGAGTGTTGGAGATTCTGTTGTGTACTTAACTCTCCATTGTTGTTGTATTTCCACAACATTCTTGAATTTCCAATACCACTTCAAAATGGTTTAGGGCTCCTCAAATGACAACTGTGCTCCCTCCACTTTCTATGACTGTCCTTACAGTCACATGGCGATGCTAGCATGCATTTGCACAAACTGATGTCAAGCAAACATCATACTACACATTAGACTACACACAAACTTTGAAAGGAATACATAGATCACATCTCTTAAAATGTGGGTACATTTTTTGGAACCCACAGAAAAATCAGATTTAAATTATAATGTCATCATCATTGACAAGGTGAGGTCAAATCATTTAGATTCTGAGCCTCAGTTTCTTTATCTGCAAAACAACGATAAGAATAGCTACCTAGAAAGATTATGAAGATCGAATGAGGTAATTATGTAAGGGGCTTTATAAACTAAGTTGCTATTAAAATAATAAATATTATGAATTCCAACAATTACTTCTTACTATTTCCATTTATCTGAAAACCTGTAAATTATTTGAAAATAGCTATTAAATGCCACCAAAGGTGTTTGGGCTGGGGCAGGGTTAAGATTTCATGTTCTAAACAGAATATATCAAGACATGAGACTAGCCTGGCTTCCCCCTCTGAAGTTCCAGTTTGCTAATGATAAAGTTATTTTATCATGTACAATTCTCACACAGTAGTGTGAATACCTCTCTGATGATGCTCACGGTTACAGAAGAGGCCTGGTTAGACTTGGATATATTTTGGCAGTATGGCTACAGTGTTTGCTGTTGGATTAGATGTGAAATGAGGGAGAACAAAGTGGAGTTTCAAGATTTGCATCCTGAGCACCTGCAAAGATGGAGTTGCCTCTGCTGAAGACGAAGATGACGGAGGATAGAGGGAGTCTAGCAGGAAGCTAAACTAACTGGAGATGTCTATCAAACATCCAAACACAGATGTCAACTAGTACTCTGACGAAATAAGAATAAGATAAAAAAAGAAAGATATTAGTGATATGTAATGTTGAAACCAACTCAAGAGTTTTTCAAAATATTTCTCAGGATGTTAGTTTTGTCACAGGCTTAGAAAACAATCAATCAAAATTAAAACAAGAAATTAATAGGGTCTATGAAGAATGTCCACTAGAAAAAGGGTGAAATGGATAGTGCGACTAGGAATAGATTATTATTAAAGTTAAAAAAAAATTCTCTTAATTATATAGGAGAAAAGTAATTAATCCAAAAAAAAATTGAGATTGCCTGATGAATTTACTATGCAAAACCTAAAGACATAATTTTAATGTACTAGTACAATGTAAGAAAGAAGAATGTATTTGGCTTTTTTTTTTAATAGGGCAAGGGTCATATCACTAAAAGCACAGAGGAGAAAATATGGTCATAGTTTTCCACTGAAAAATAAGTATGTAGTTATTAGTTTTCAGTGTTAAGAATCAGCCTGTAGACATAATCCTGAAAGTTATGGAATTGAATTTCTGCAATGTTTTAAATCTTCTGGGATTTTTAAATTAACTCTTTCATCCCAGGCAGAGTTATTTTTCTACGTGGCATCATAGTGACTTTCTTTAAGTAGCTAAGTTACCTAGATGAGCAGATCAGTTATTTCACACACACACACATTATCAAATCAGATGAATTTATACCAGAATCTTATTGGACATCTGAGCTCTTATACTGTCAGAGTCAAATTTCTTTTTAAAAATATGTCAAAAGCAGACATTTCATGGATATACTTCAGATAGCATAAAAGTATAAAGCTTCAAGGTTGACAGAGACTTTGGAGGCAAGCTTATTCAAAGCTTAGGACTGGATGACCTCGCCATGCTTTCATCTAACCTTGATCATCTAAGAGTATTCATTAAGGCCCCTTATGACAAAGGTATTCTGCCAGACATTGAAAGGGTGTTCATCCATCTTTTAAAGGCATGATTTCAGTCTTTAGGATGATTTCTTCAAAATAGTGAAAAAAAGAGGCAAATGTCTTTGGGGTTTTTTCCCCCCAATATTAAACAAGAATGAATAAAAAACTTAATAAATAAAGTGTAGTTTTAAAAACAGACATAATGTTCCTTTGCCTTGTAGCATGGTATGAAAAATTCATAATTATATTTGACCTGTAGTCCACTAAAGATAACCTTTCATATTTGAAATTGAAACATTTATTGAATATTTGGGTTCATTTATATGCAAATGAGAAAATCTAAACTTTGCCAGGACAAGCAAAGTAGCTTGTTAAGTATGTTGTCCCCAAGTCCCCATCAGAATACAATGCCAGCAGAGGCCTCCAGCTCCCATTAAGGGCAAGGTGGGAAGGGGGGCTCACATTCAATTCTACTGAAGCCCCTTCCCCAGCTGGCCTCCCCCTGAGCAAGGACAGCAGGCTCTCAGCATGCTGCCTCCTTGTCCTACTCATTCCACCACTGCACAATCTACCACCCACCTCAAGTGGATCACTTATTTCCCAAAACACTTTTCCTTTTCTCTAAGGATGACTAGATTTGTATTCCCATGTCATCATTTACTAGGTCCAGCAGAAAAAAAAGCCTGCTTACACTGCACATGCCGGTGCTTCCCAAACTAATGTAAAACAATCTATGTTTTTAGCAGAGCATATATCAAGGTCCTCTCATGTGCCTTGTACTGAAAAAACCAGGCAAGTCTGCTGTAGTCACGTGGGAACATGTATTATCTTCTTGACATGAAGAACTCTTGCTTTTCTTAGGGAAAGCAAGGAAAACAAAGAAACATCCCTCAAATTCAACTGGAAAAAAGAGTGGGATTTGAAACAAACAGTCTTGGGGTTGTTTATGGTTTTCCTGTTTATCTTTTTTACCCTCCTCAATTCCCTGAATGAAACTATAGGCTTTCAGAGAGTGGAGACTAAAAATCATGTACATGTGAATTAGCACAAATAAGGCATTCAAACCCTATAGAAACAAAAGTTAATAAAATTCAAACTGTAACCCACAGCATTCACCAATGTGCTAGTTAGAAATCATGGAGGCATGATAAGACTGGGAGGGAAAGAGCAAATATATGCATGGTCAGCTGCTGCAAGAAGGCTACCCCACCTGCACTTAACACTCCAGAATAAAGGAATCGTGACAAGGAAGACTAAATGTCTGCACTCATTTGAGACTGCACTCAAATGTTTTTTGCAGCACAATTCACAACTGCAAAGACATGGGATCAACCCAAGTGCCCATCAATTCATAAGTGGATCAATAAAATGTGGTATGTGTATACTAGGGGATACTACTCGGCCATAAAAAAAGATGAATTAAGGTTTTTTGAAATGATTGGATGGAACTGGAGACCATTATCCTAAGTGAAGCATCAAAAAGATGGAAAAACAAATACCATATGTACTAGCTGTTAGAGGCCTAAAGCCTTTCCCCTCCTCTCCTCCCAGAAGAAAAGGCCTACCTGGGGCCAAGCCCTAAGAGTTCCACCAGAAGACCTCAGCCCCTCAAAACCTTCCAGCAACCTGTGGCATCTTCCTCCTCCTATGCCCAGAGTAGAAACAAGCCTCCAACCACCTTGGTGCAGCTGCCTTCTTTGCCCAAAAGGGTCTTAGTCTCCTTTCTTTAAACTTGGCCTGAACATCTCCTGGTCTCATCTCTGGCTACCCCTTACTCCACCAAACCCCTTTCACTATTAAATTGGAACTAACCAGCGCACACACATGTACATAGACGGAAGTAAAACTCAGTGAAAATCAAGCAAGAGGAGCAACACTTGGGGTTACACTTGCTACCTACTTAATAAAAATACAATGAACACTATCTGGCTATCTGGGTGATGGGCATACTTGTAACCCTGATGTAAGCATAATAAAAGCAAGGCATGTAACCAAAAACATTTGCATTTCAGTAATATTTTGAAATGAAGAAAAATAATAAAAGTACAGAAAAAAGTCATTGCATATGGTTCTTTTCCTCTCTCATCTCCAACTGTCCCAGTTCATGATGGAGCTATGTGAATTCTAACTCCCCACATAGCCGGAGAATGAATTGTCTGAACATAGTTTCTAAGTGCCCAAAATAAATGTGGATCATTTAAGGCATTTCCACCCAGTGTCCCTTTAGCTACTCCAGCTGTGTAAGCAGCATCATTGTGACCTGCTCCACCAAAAACCCTGCTATGGTAGCCCCACTGGCTTTCGGTGGAAGAAAGACAGACCCTCAAAAACAGTACGGAATAGTCTATAAGACTACTGTTTGAATTTGGCTCCCAGGATTTAATCTTTCACTTTAAAATTTAAAATATACTTGCGAGACGCAAATGCAATTTTATTCCTAATAATCTTAATAATGTTAGCTAATCTCGCTTGAAAGCTACCATATGCCAGAGACTATGTTAAGAGCTTTAGATAAGTTTTCCTCATTTAATCCTGTGAGATATAAACTATAATCATTCCTGTTATATGGATGAGAAGCTCAAGGCACAGAGAATACAGGCAAATTTCCTAAATCTAGGGATAGAGATGATATTCCAATCTAGGCAGGCTAATTCCAAACCCTGTCATCTTAACCTTGATACCATGCTGCTTCTTATAAGCAAAATGAAAGCTTTAGTTTAGTAAAATAAACAAAGAAAGACATAGGTCCTGAGTTTTCTTGCTTGTGTGATGATTGAGTGTGGTTTTTAGAGGGCAAGTTTTTCAGTTCAAAGCCCTGCTCTGGCTCTAAACAGGTGAGGGCCTATGAGCAAGTATTCAACCTCAGTAAAGTCTCAGTCTCCCCAACTGTAAGGAGCATAATAACCAGTATCTACCGAGTGCTTACTATATGCCATGCTTTCCAAAGCACTCTGCATGTATTTGATTCTCACATATTTATTTCTCACAACAACCTATAGAAAAGGTATTGTTATTATTTCTAACATTACCTAAATACTAGTGGGATTAAATGTTTTAATGCAAGTAAAGATGTAAAGAACTTTGAATAATGCCTAACACAGCCTATTAATAAATGTTAGCCATCAGACACACCAATGTATACACATAAACTTCATAACACATTATTAAGATCATTGGTATAGGCTAAGAATGCTTTTACTCATCAGTACTATGTTTTTTTAAAAAGGGAGGGAGGACCAAGATTTCTAACAGTGCTTTAATGTGACATAAATTTATAAAGTATTAACAATAGAAAATGATTAGGAGGTACCTCTGTGATTAAACCCTGCAGCTCTACATAGGCTATCTAAATTAGAAGATCCATTTTACTGCTTAATGCTCTCTGATCTTGAACAACTTCCTTACCCCATCTGTGCCTTAATTTCTTCACCTATAAAATGAATATAATAGAAATTACTGTCTTTATAGGATTGTAAAATGAAGAGAATAATGTTTGCCTTACAGAATAATGAAGTCTAAGTGAGCTAATATACACAGTGTACTTAGAAAAAAGCTTAGCAGATACTCAAAAAAGTTAGCTATTGTTACTGGCAGTATTGTTACTACCACTACTAAATTAGTACTACTATGCAATTCTACTATATAACATTGTATATCGTTTAATTTTTCTCACAGAATTTTTGCCCCAAGAGAAGAAATGGGGCACATGTAATGTGCGCATAGCATCTGATTTGCAACAAAACCAACACTCCACATGAAGATCCAATAACCCTATTTCCTAAAGTTTGCGAAAGGACATCCAGTATGTTTTGTTCCCCTTTCAATCACATCCCACCCTCGATGATCTAAAATGGAAAACTTCCTAGGGTATTATTTTTAATGAGTCATTACTAAATGTTATGATAAAGCATGGGACTATAAATGGCACTTTAAAGAAAACTGAATTTGCTAATAAATTATGTTAATTTGTTTTACTTTGAACAAGGGAATGACTGATTGTTTACAGACTCATAGCCTAATAGCTTTTTCATTTTCAATGTTGGAAAAAGAATTATACCTCAAAGCAGATGGTCATTCTGGAGTTTCATTGCTAAATCTGATGCTCCCTGACTGTAAAAATGTCTGAGAGAGCCAGGAAATGCATAGCAAATGTACAAGAAGGTGCTCACCCCTACTGTCAACAGTGGTCAGTAAAGGCCATGCATCAGAACCTAGCCTGCTCAGGGGAAATGTCCACAATGCGTGTTTTTACCCAAATTCCACTTGCTTGCCCAGCTTCCCCAGTCCTGGGTTCCCGATCAGAGGAGGAGCGTCAATCAGATGGAAACTTTGACACACACACTCGGTTGCTTTGAGAATTAATATAATTAATCTTAAACTGATATGAGGCAAGACCGAATTTTATGCTGGAATTTGAAATCATAAGCATGACTAAATCCCCTTGGCCCAAAGTGGAGCCACACATAATAAGCTGTTAAAAAATCAGGATTATTGTTCAAACCAGCACTCTGATCCCAAGGGCAGGGCAGAATCACTAGGATTTGCTGGTCTCTTCTCAGAATGCCCTGTTTCTAAACATTCAATTTTGGCTTTGCCAAAACAAATGTAGTTTCTGAGGCAGAGTAGATGAGGTGTACGTTGAACCATGTTTTTCTTACCCATTGCAAGGCAAATATCTGTCACGTCTGCAAAGTAGGCTCTCTTCTAGCAAAAGATTTTCCTAGAATTTTTTCTTACATATTTATTTGTTATATTAATGCTTTTCTCTATTCAACAAAGATTATGAGATCACTAATAGACAATAAAATAAAAGACATGCCACAAAAATTGGGGCCAAGAAAAATAACTCCCAAGCTAAAGTATCACAAAGTTAATATAGCTGGACCACAGATTCAGTGTTAAGTTTCCTGATGGTCAAAGCAAGAAGAGAAAGGTTTCCAAGAATTAAATATTTCCAAGTTAAATTAAAGAGACTGCAAATATAAAGCCAGATTTAGAACATTGTTCAAAAATTACATGTAAAAATATTTCATTGAATGTGTGTCTACTGAAGACTTGTATATTGCTACTACGTGAATGTTTCTTTCACACATGCCTCTTCCAGAGCCACAGCCTGCAGCCCTTTTCCCTAAGGCCCCAGACTCACCCAGAGGATGGGAGGCCCTATAGAAAAGATGTTCTTTCAGTTTGTAGAATGTAGTCAGTGTTCAATTTTAAACCAAATAAATGGGTTATTCCTAAATAATGGCCCTTATATTGCCAACAACACATTCTTATTTTACTAAAACAAACAAACAAAAAAAACCCCCAAGCATCTTTAAATGTTGACATATCAAGAATGCAGAAAAAAACCAGCCCTTGTTTCTCAGTGCAATGCATTATGCACAGCAAAAACTCAGTAATGTCTCCTGGATTGAGTTAGATTCTCAGGTATCAGATACACAGTCAAGAGTCCACATTTCTTGTTTTCATGTCCTTTATTAAGAGTTTGAAGTGCAATTTTAGAAGTATTCATACACAAAATTTAAGAAATAGTGTGTGAAAGAAGAAAGTAATAATAATATTTCTTTTGTAAGGGAGAAGAAAAAGAACCTTAGCATACATTGAAAAGCTACCCTGCATCTGACCTCTCTGGTGCCTGCATACGTTACCTTCATCTCCGTAATAATCCAATCATGTAGACACTATCATTATCATTGTTTACAGATATGGAAACTGAGGCTCAAAGAGGTTAAATAATGTGCTCAAGATCACTGAGCCAACAAGAGAATATATCCTATATATGTACCTCAAAGGGACATTCAATTGCAGGGCACATAGCAGAGTGCATTTTTCTAAGACAGCAAACCAAAACCTCAGAAAGGCAAACGATCTTTCTAGTATATGCTAGAGACAGAACTACAACTCAGAGATTTTCTATCCCATCACAGTTGGTTCACCCTAAAAAGTACAATTTGCCATATTGGCTTCATTGGTAGAGCATTTGTGACATTCTGAAGACAGAGTGTAAATTAATAAATAACAACATCTTTTCTTTCTTTCCTTTTTACTTTTTTTGGCTTTATTGGTAGCATAACCTTTTTAAGTTTATTTGTGAATTCAACTATTGTACTAGAAGTACAAAGGAGTATAATTGAGATAAACTAAAAATACAATAAATGGACTAAAAATATACTATTTTCACAAGGAAACCACAATTTTCTAGACTGCATTCCCTAGAGCGAGAGAATATACTTCTAATGAGCTTTGAGTAATCACATAAATTGAAAACCTAACCTTATAATGCCTGATAGTGATCTAAACTACTTAGCTATGTTTTGTATTATACCACAAAACAGTGGTTTGTTCATGAAATGTAACAAAATATCATGTGTTACTCATACTTTGGCCTTAGGCTTACATGTGTTGAAACCATAATCCCCAACGTATTTCAGAGTATGTTTGGACAACCAAAGTTACTCTACCAAAATGACTCAAAAGGAAAACTCTATCCCATTAAAAACACAAATTGCTAAGAGTTAAATGTTTAAGTATTGCCTAGAGTGTATAAAGAAGATATAAAATATAGGGTTCATTTTTCCCAGTTAAAAAAATGAAAAAGGAACATTCAGAAACCTTGCAAGAAAGCTGTAAATTAGCTATATCCTGATCGACTTCATGTATGTTACATTATGTAATGTGGAAGAAACGAGATACTATATCCCAACAAAGAGCTGTTTGATACCAAGGGCTTCAGACTCAGAAAGGAAGGGGGCTACCCTGGATCTAAATTAGGAAGACTTTCAGGGTAATGCAGAATATTAGAGAAAATTAGAAATCACAGGTTGAAGATCCTTAAGTAAAGATACTGAAGTTATTTTCATCAAACTACCTAAAGCTCATCCTAGGAATGTTTGTGGGCAACAATAGGGCAAAATTCTCCAAGGACAGTGCTGTAGTAGTTAAGAATGTGAACAGTGGTATCAGGTAGAAATGACATTTGAAATCCACTTCTGTGATTCACTAGGTCTATGACTTTATGGAAATCACTTCATCTGGGCCTTAATTTTCTCATTTCTAAAATGAATACTTTTCTTACAAGTGTGAGAATTAAATGAGATGGTATATACATAAAAGACTTAGCAAATTTCCTGGCACCTAGTGTGCACTCAACAATGTTTGGCTACTATTATTACTGTTACTATTATCATTTTATGAATAATCTTTGTGTCCTTAAGACCTAACATGTTGCCTTAATATCAAGGGCTCAATAAATGTTTACTAGAAAGACTGAGCTTTGTAGCTAAGAGCTTGAAATCTTATATTGCTCCATTTAATTATAAAGGAAAGTTTTAAAGTACCATTACCCAAACTCTGGGAAATATAAGATTGGCCATCAAGTAAGACTGGGAAATGCTATGTTAAACAAAATCAGTATTTTCTTTCCTGAAGAACTTCTCAGAGTCTTTAATTTAATGATGTGAACTATGAATCTTCAGAAAAGGCATAGACTATATAACATTTAATATTTCTCAAACTTATTGTACAGATTAGTCATCTGTAAAACATAAGATTTTACAACACGCTCTTTAAATTCCTCCCTCTTTGTTAAAAGGTTAGAATTTTAGGCATTTTTCAGATCTAGTTATACATATAAATATATGTATAAATAAATGTTGATTCTTCCTTGAGATCAAAACAAATTAAATCTTTCTCCATTTTCCAATTCCAAAACCCACCCACCCACCCACAAGGAACTCAGTCTTTGATGTTTTATCACGTATATAACTTAATCCTTTAGCTTGAATAGATCAGGTTCATCTAGAGTTTATTTTTAAGTCATTTCTGATTTAATATGACTTTTTGAAAGCTTACATTGGTTGACATTAAATCCAAGATGTTAAAGATGACAGGTTCTATGATAAAGACTTGATCATGTAAGAATAAAAAAAAAATTGAAACACTTACTTTTCAATAGATTTCTCATTAAGACAAAATGTTAATCAAATCCACATCCTCAACAATGTTTAATATTTAAAAAGCAGTTAATGAAATTGTCACTTTACTAAGTAAAAGAGAAGCATGAGATGCTCTATTTTTGCTCTATCCTCCTCTCTTTCCACACAGAAACTCTGGATGCTCTCACCTACTCCTCAGTCTCCAAGTTGGTGAATACCAAATCTACCCCTTTTGTGGTTTCCTCTTTCTGAGCTTAAGATCCCTCTTGTTTCATGGGTATCCTTACATACAGTCACCTCAGGTTTAACATTCCCAGAGTGAAACTCATGGCACTAAATCTTTTACTGGTGGTCCTGGTATCACTGTCATCCATACTTCAAGCCTTCCTCAATTCTTTTTTCTTCCTCATCCTCCACATTCAATCACTTTCCACCTCTCAAGAAATTTTTCAATTAATCCTTTTTCCAGTATCCCTCTTCTTTTGTCTTTTCTTCTCCAACAGAAGTTAAATAGCTTCCTGTTGTTATTCTTGACAGTCCCCTATCCCCTATCCATCCTCTACCTTCCTGAGAGATACTTCTAAAATGAAAAGCAGTCATCCCACTCTCCTGGTGACGGGGTTTCAGTGACTTCCCTTGCCCAATTGGACACCATCCAATCTGTTCAGCAAGCCCGTCACAATCTGCTCCAAACTACCTCTCTAGCCTCACCTCTCAACACGTTCCATTTCTGAGACTCCAGACTCTCAAAAGACCCTGAAAGACACACGTATATACCATTTCTTCTCCCTATCGCCTACTATCTACATGCTCCACCTTGTCTAACTGGCAAAGACACAAACATCTTTCAATATCTACTTTTCACCACCCTATGAAGCAGAAATTAAATTAATGAAATTAAAATATTAATACATAAATATAAATTTATTTACATTTATAATTTAAAAAATAAATAATAAATAAAATTAATTTAATGAAATTAAAATATGTTTTTCAGCTTCAATTTCAGGAAGAGCTATGGTGAACATGAAGGAAAGCATTCAAACATGCCAAATCTTCTACCACCACTCTCCCAAATGTGGACTACTGTAAACAGAAAGTGTGAATTACTAGGTAATTCTCTGTGTGCTTCCATTTATTGTGAACACAAAGACATACACTGCAGTGTATTCTGCTATTAGACTGAATTCCTGTCATTAGAATGAGTTTAAAGCCACATTCCACACTCAAAGAAAATGGGTGGCTATGAAGTTGATTGGAGTAAAACATGAAATGAGTTCTTCTTCGTTTCTTCAGACTTGACTTAGAATTTCCCTAAACAACCCAAGCGTGTGTTCTCATCTCACACTGCCAGAGCATCACCCCTGCCAGGAGAATCTGCCCCTGTGTTAGCAAAAACGCGAAATTCATCAGGCCAGGCGCTGAGAGGCAGCCGTATGTACTGCTCTGCCCAGCAGAGGGCGTGCAGCCCCCAGTACCATGCGACCTGGGACAGCAAGACTGGAAGAACTGGGAGAAATTGTTCAACAAACCTAAGCCTCTGAATCCAGGTCAGGGCACTGACCCGCTGTCCTTGCTCGCTCCCTGGCATTCTGTTCTGTCCTTTCCGTTCACAGTGAGGTGTTAGTGAGCGTCCAGATCTCAGGCACACCAGTTTTGGAGCAAATGGGAAGAAGGCAAAGGTGACGCTGTTCACTTAGAAGTGTGATAGTTTCTCGGAAAAGGAAAATTTTAACTCACTCCTACTTACAGCTACAGAAAGCATCCAAAAATGGTGATAGCACAGATTCTGATTCTTTCCTCCTGTGAGTGAATAAGGGAACATAAGAGGTAGAAGTTTGCAAGATGCCCCTTTCCCCAACTTGAATGAAAATGAATTTCCAATCTTACCGATTTGGTTTAGACATTTGAAGTATCAAATGTGCAACATTAAGGTCATCAGGCTATTAAAAGACTCAATGGGGTAAACTCCTTCGCCTAAACATATGTTTTGTGTTCATAAGGGGTACCTAGAAGAAGGAAGGAAACATGACCTCCTCTCACCTTCTAAAGACAGATGCTTCCCTTGCCCAATTTAAGAGTAAGAGCTATTGATGAAACAAGGCAAAATAAAAAATAAATAAAACAGATTCATATAACACTCTTGGAACTCTACAAGTTCCCTTTCCATGATTTTTCCTTTTTCTGAGGAAAGCAAAGGCACATCACAAGCAGTTAGGGAGACTGTTTATCTGTTCTGTTCAGCAACAAACCTACTGGGAAGAAGGAAATAACAAAGACCTCTGCCTAACTCTCAGAAAGATGGCACAAAATAGTATATCATTGTTTTCCTTCAAAAAATACCTCCATGGCTTGGCACCAGTTCAGTGAGCAGGGTGCTAGCCACATACACTGAAGCTAGCGGGTTCAAGCCCAGCCCGGGCCTGCTAAATAACAATGACAACTGCAACTAAAAAATAGCTGGACATTATGGCAGGTGCCTGTAGCCCCAGCTACTTGGGAGACTGACGCAAGAGAATCACTTAAGCCCAAGAGTTTGCGGTTGCTGTGAGCTGTGACAGTACTCTACCGAGGGAGACATAGTGAGACTCTGTCTCAAAAAAAAAGAAAAACAAATAAATAAAATACCTCCAGCAGACAAATGAGAAACCTGTATGGAATTTTACCCCCACATTGAGGAATCTCTCTTCCCTTTCTATGCAAAGGTCTAGATGTAGGATGAAGAGTAATTAGTGAAAAACTGTGCGTGCTTCAGGATGGCCAGAGAACAAGTGGGGGTGGGAGTAATGCAAGATGAAGCTCGGTCTAACTCATTATAAGTATCAAAAAGTCATACCCATGGTGCTGATGGGAATGAACTCTATATCTTAAAGTTATGAGGAACAGAATGACATGAGCAGATTTGCATGTTGGGAAGATCATTCTAGAAACAGAAGATAGTAAGGCAAGTGTATACCTATCAAATATGAAATGCCAAATTAAATTTCATGCTTGCTAATTATGACAGGACATAGAAAGATAATAAATTTATTTTTAAAAAACAGATGAACCAAATAAAAACCAAGAGTTTCTTCCATTTCTAAACCATGTCCTGAACAACCCTAAGGGCCACCATTCATGCAGGGTGCAAAGCCTAGGGACAACTAAACCCTGAATAAAATCTCTAGTGATTTGCTATCCTAAATCCAATCATAAAAGTACTGTTCATCATACAAGAGCTTCATTCAATTTCACAAAAAACTTTTGAAACAGTTACTTTGTTGAATCCCTTGTATTAGACTCAGTTAGAAACACTGAAATCAATAAAATGCAACCTGTGTCTTTCAAAAACTCATGGACTACTTCAAATCAAGTAGAGAGGAAAAAAACTGTTTTTTGGTTTTGTTTTATGGGTAACTTGGTCAAATAAAAATGCCAGAAAAGGACACTTTTTGTTATCCTTATGCATTTATAGGATTATGCATTTGTATATTCCCAGGTATCTAAACATTTTTTATCTTTAACATCTAATTCCACAATCATAAACACATAGTTTAAATTTATGAAAATCCAATGTTAGTCAACATCTGTTTTCTATAATCTTAGGTTGTATTACCCCTAAAAATAGAGGCTGGATATTCTTTAAAACACATTAGCACCAAACTAAAGAATAACTGTAAATGAACAAAAATTATCTAATTCTTTCTAGGACTTAAGTTCCCCAGAAGTTTAGATAAAAGTTCAGTTCACCTCAGACCTATTTATGTTCAAAACAACTATGCCAGGTCCCATGCTTCAAAATCTTGTCATTTGCCAGTCCAAAAAGCAGCCACCCAATAGTATTTAGGAGATTTCTATCATTTCTAGAAGCAAGTGGGTAAATCTTAAGAGCACCACCCGGTTGAAGGATATTGGGGCTATTCTAAGTAATGTCTAGGATGGGATTGCTAACTAGAAAGGGAAAGATAGTGCACTTAGAAAGAATTAGAATGGTGGCCTTTATAAAAGGAAGACCTGGGAAGCAAACAGTTCTAGTAGGTTTTCAAGAGGTTTTCTATAATTTCTTATTGCTTTTGTATTTGTTTGTTTGTTTCTTCCCTATGGTTTGAATAATTATATAACTATGGTTTGAGGGCAGACCTACAGTCCGATTCTACATTACTGTAGACAGGATTGGAAGAGGAAGGGAATCTATCTCACTCAGTGATGTTGAACTAAAATTTTTAGAAGCAAAACTGGGTTTAAAATTCTATGGGCTGTTATATAAAGAAGACTTCAAAATAGTGAAATAAATTAACATTTTAGTTTCAGTATAAAATTAAAACAGCTATGTCTCTAAAAGGCCCATCCTGGATTTTTAGATACACTTTGTATTTAGCTATTTGAAGGTTTGGATCTAATTTTATGTTATGTTTTAGACACTTGGGCTGTTTGAAGCAGAGGTGCTGTTATTAAATACTGGAAGAAGGAAGAGTAAGGTTACTATGATAATCCACATCATGGAATTTCATGTTACTATAAAGTGTAGGTTCTTTGTATTTCGTGGAACCATTTCCATAACAGACTCAAAACCTACAGAAAATTTTTCTAAATAGTATTATTTTATCACTCAGAAATTCTTTACAATAGCACCTCAAAGATTTGTGGCAAGGACATGTGTGCTTGGTTGTATTCTGTGTAACCTGGTGTCTACAAGCTCACAATCTCTCACTTTGCTGATCAAATAAGCTACGAACTTTAGTTCAATACAACAAGACATAAGATAAGCTAGATTAACAAGGAATTTTTAGAGTGTATGCCCAAATGTCAAATTCTACATATTCTCACCTTATCTAATGATTACTCTGGACACTATATGCTAAGGAAATTCCTTCTAATCTTTTTTTTTTTTTTTTTTTTT
>NW_003852514.1:2117053-2130012 GCF_000181295.1 Otolemur garnettii | reverse complement strand
GGTTTGAACCCGCCACCTCCAGTATATGGGGCTGGCGCCCTACTCCTTGAGCCACAGGCGTCACCCCAGTTCCTTCTAATCTATGCACAGCACCGTATGATTGGTTTGGATCTATTAAGTTTCCTTACTTCACAAGCATTTTGGAATTTCATGTACGTATGCAACTTAAAAAAACAGAGTCCCTTTCTCCTCTTCCTTTCTAGAATGAGCCTCAGATTCATAGTATTCCATTTATGTTGTTATATATATTTGAATGACAGTGGTAAATTTCTTGTTTGACCAAAAAATATTGGAACAGAGTGTTTAAGATCTTTAAAACTATTTAAAAGGCCCCGTATCACAGCAAAGATAGCTTTAACATAAAACAAAATTTTCTCTCCTTAGAGAATTCTAAACATCATCCTTACTCCGGGGACACATCTACTTCCTTTCCATGAAATGAATGCTTATTCAATTGAACCTAATTCACTTAATGTTATGAGGAAAAAAAAATCTACCGCAGTTCTTTAGAAATTGTGAATTTCTATGTCCCTTTGACCAAAAAAAAAAGAAAATGATTTATTCCCAAAGGTATTTGAGGTTTGATTTTTTTTAAATCACATTGGAAGTTAAGTACCTAGTTTCCCATCACAGAAAGATGAACAAGACTTGTTAAAACTTCATCCCCAAAGTGATGTGAAGTCCCTGGAAATTAAGCAGATGCACAGAGATTCTCTCATAAAACCTGTAACATTTACAAAATGAATACCTTGGATGACATTGTGCAAATGATGTGGAAACAGTCAGCCCTGATAGTGTATTCATCTAGCAACATGATGTGTGGGACTCTTGTTGGGGGATTTCAGCACATCCTCTTTGGTTCTGTTTCAAAACAAGACTTGCATGAAGTAACCTTTCTTAGATGTGCAGGAATCCAGCTGGAGTCTACATTGGAGTATACCCACACCTGATGAATGGGTGGATAAGAACTCTGACTTCTATTCATTCTTATTGGAATTTTTTACTCTTATTGTTTGGAGGAAGCTTCCTAAAACAATAATAAAATGGCTTTGTGTATACATTCAGGAAGAGACTGCAACAGTCAGAGCAGGCTGCTCATGACTACAGGTGTGGGTCCTCCTGCCTGGCCCCTAGAAAGAAGAACTGCAGATAAAGCTGGCAGGCACCAGGAATGTTATTCCAGGGTCCAGCAGACAAAGGATAACTGCGAACAGCAAGAAAGCTATTCTCCTTGTTTGTATGGAACCCAGTTTACCTTCCTCGTGAAGGCACTGCCCACCTGACTTTCTGGAATTGGGACCACAGCAAAGCGAGATTGAATGGGAAAAATCAGAAAGGACTGCTTAAAAACAGAGCTAGAAGTCCAGAGTTACATTAGTGAGTAGAGATGACATCAATAATTTTAATGTATTATCCACAACTAGGTAAGCCTAGGGAAAATTGGTTTAGAGATCAAAAGCAACTGGATTTTGTTTCTAGAAGGAATAAGAGAGAACTTTAAACAAGAAAATCAGATGGATAATTTGGAGGAAGAGAAAAAAGAGTCATAATCAATAGTTACTTCTATTACACTGAATCACACTTGTACAGGACATCTTTCTTTAGGAGGATGGGGACCAGCTTTGGTACAGAAGTTAATATGACCCCCCAAAGCAAAGATTAGTAAACCACCGCAATTTGGTGTAAAAAGCATAACTATCATCTACCCTCCCACGCTTCATTTCCTCAACTTTAAATAAAAACATTCCTTACCCTCCAATTTATAGCCAACAATCTAATTTCCTAATTAATGAGAATGCACAAGCTACCCACAAATTTCTCAGAAAACTTCCCCAACTGTGTGGCATCCTGAGGCATGGATAATACTGGGTAGCAAGCACATCTCAAGCACCCGCTTCTGAGGCATCCCTTAAAGTGTTGGTTTCAATCTCCCTCTCTCTTGTCTGACCACAAAATAGAGCTGTTTCCTGTGGCATCTGAAACACAGGAACAAGAGATAGCATTTCATTCCGAAGGAAGTGAAGAGGAAGGTGAGTTACACTTAGGTTTTCCTTACGATTCCAACTCTGCAATCACCATCACATACAGAATCATGGAGGAAAAAGGTTGGTCTTAGAAATGATGGCAATGATCTCAACAGAAACCATTACTTCTTTGTCAGTATTCTGAATGTCTAATAAGCTTGTAAAGTAGATCACACTTGTAAAAATAAATTGGATAATATTTTACAGAAACAGGTTTTTCTGTTGACTTAATTTAAATGAAAAAAATGTTCAAAGGTATTGTGAAAGTCTCTTTCCAATATCAACTCTCTCAATTCTAAAAGTCACATATCATACATGAGAGGTTTTGAAATTTGCACCCTGCCCACAAAGATGTTGTGCTTGGGGTGGTTGCTGATCTAAGTTGCCATCTTACATCAATTTATTTGCCACTTGGTTTTCTGAAATAATATCCTACAGTTATTTCTCACTTATCCTACATCCTGACAGATGTTTATCTCATCCGTAAGATCCCTGACAGCTCTTCCCACTCCAGATTCCCTAAGTCTCCTGTTAAACACTTTCATGTCTACAAGAATACTTCCTATAAGTACCTTTTTCAAGTCTTTTGCTAGGAAAAAAAATAAATTGTATACTTAGATGCCCATGTCAACTGTCATCTCTGTAAATCCTCCCTCCATTCTCCTTTCCAAAGACTATCTGCCTCTGTGATAACGACACAGCATGTTAATGTATTTGAATTATGTATGTATATGTCTACCTCCTTGAACAAAGTTTAAGCCATTGATTTCTTTTGATAACTAAGATTATTAGAATTTCCCTGCTGAAATTCTATACTCAGATTTCCCTATATCTGTCAGGATGGGCTAAATTATGTTACAGTAACAAGAACCCCAAATCTCACTAGTTTAAAATAATAAACGCTTATTTCTCTTCCATGTTCTATGTCACCTGTGTGCAAATAGGGGATTCTCTTCCTTTTAATCACTCAGGAACTCAGGATGAAAAAGAAGCCACCATCTTAAGCATTTATCAGTCCACCATGCCAAAGAGAATGAGATCTCTCAATGGTCTCAAGATACAAAATGCTCTGGCCTCTACTCTGGTCTATATACCCTCTGTTCATAGCACCAAGGCCAGATCAAGTTGCATCATCCCACCCCACTATAAGAAAGCCAGAAAGTGCAATCTTCACCACATTGCCAAAAATATTTGCTGGAAATATTTGGTAAACAACACTGATGACTACCACATGACCTTATGTGCACCTCAAGCTTGTAAAGTAGATCACATTTGTTACAATAAATTGAATTATATTTTACTGAAATAGGTTTTTCTGTCAAATTAATTTAAATGAATAAAATGTACATTGTTCATAGGTGTTGTGAGAGTCTCCTTATCAACCCTGAAAGATTCTAAAAAAATAATTATCTTAACATGAAGATGTACAACAGTTGCACGAACTCATCTCCAAGAGATTTTGCTAAGGAAGCCAAGCCAGACTAAATCCTTATTTGATAAATAAATTAGGAGAAATTATTCTGGCTATTAATAGTTAGATTTTTATAAGGGAAGAATTTTCTTCTGGAGGAGCAGAGTCTGATGGAAAACAAAAATTGAAGAATAGCAAAAATATATGAGTTCTAGTTCCTTATCTTCAACCTCCTTGCTGTATAAATTTGAAGTCTCTTAAGCCCCCGTGCTTCCATCCAGAAATATACATTATTTCATTCAATTATCAAATAGACACTTAGCATTCACATTTATAGTACAGAGATTAAGAGGAAAAATTTATATAAGATGCTTGACCTCGTGAATCTTAGAATCATCAATTTACACTAGTAATAGAAATCACTTGATTTTAAATAATAGAATGTATTAATAAGGTATGGATAAACACAACATGAAAATTACTAAGACTTTCACTAATCTCAAGCATACTAGTATATGAGATCCTTAAAGGAGGCACTAAAAAGACAAGTGACAGGGAAGGCAAAGAACCTAAGAAACCAATGCACACTTTAACACTGCCTAAATTAGCTGAAAGAAGATCTCCATCCATCCCCATCCACTGGACCCTCAGTCAGTGAAATACACGTCCAAGCATTAAATAATATGGAAAGTCAAACCTGTGGAACAGCCATTCATGGAGGTGAAGAGTTGCATTTTCTTAGAGAGCTCATAGAGTTCTCCTTCCCCTTCCTAGGTATTGAACTTGGAATAATCTGTGTGTATTTAAAGAATCCAATTTCCTAAATAAAATATGAAAATGTACATGGCAGCAGCAATAAGAAACATTACTAAAATGATCTCTGTACATTTAGAAAAGTGGTTGCAGAATTTTGTCTGTGTCTTTCTGGTCCTTTTAATAGAAGTAATATCAATGTGTTTTCCAAGGACATGGTGTACTCCCAATGCCTATTGTAATTTTATTTTTTAGCTATTTTTATTGGAATGAATTAATAAACTATTCAAATACAAAGGATCCTTTTACATCTACAAAGGAAATGTGCAAAAAGCAATGAAAGGATAAGAAATGATTTCTAAATTGAAGAGTTTATTTTATTATTAACAATAACAATAAAGTAAGTCACACAGCTCATAAGTCCTCCCAGATGAGACATCTGTGGGATTCTCTGGTTTGAAAAGAAACTTGGCTTATAAACATGTCAGCCATGTTCTGAATAAAATGAAGATTTCGCACTACATGGGAATGTGACTATTTGTTCTTCAACATGTCCAAGATTTAGTGTTATTTTAAGTGTTTTTTTCCCAATTAAATAGGATATGTTTTCCATCAGGTGTAGGGGGAAAAAGGCACTAGTAACTCTCTGGATGAATATGAATTATTTAAGCTACTAAACTTAAGATCATAGGCTAGCAACGACTGTTACACAATCTAAATTCAACCTAGTTCACAGGCATAAATAGTCTATGTTAGCTTTGTTAGCAAAGATAATCTCCATATTCTGGTTACCATGTTTGATCTTTAACAAGTTGTGATAGCTAAATGATTTTGAAGATGGGGATAGTGGTAAAGCTGTGATAGTTCCCAAGCTTACACTAAAAATTTATTGTACTCTTCTTTGTGTGGCAACAAAAAAAGAGGGCACGGGAGGGAGAGAAGAGAGAGGTGTATCTATTAGCCCATTGAGACACAAAACATGAGGGGACTTGGTCAAAGTTTCTCTTTTTTCCATATCCCTATCCAAGAAGCAACGTGAGGACTTATTCTCTGTCTCTAAAGTATTGTCAGCCTTGTCACCTTCAACTTGTCAATCAAATGCTTCCAACTTTTTATGAAATGCTTCTCAAAGCTCACTGGCTCTACTCCACTCACTTCTCTGCTCATGGCAACAATGGATCATAATAATATATTACAATAGAAACTAGAGACACACAATACGTTTCCTGAAGACTCCACAGATGGAAAGAGAAGAATGGAAAGAACGTGGCCTTTAGCATCATACAAATCCATCACTTAACAGCATTATGACCTTGGCCAAATAACTTCACCATTTTCATCAGCTATAACATGGAAGACAATAGTTTTATCACAGACTTGTGGCAGATATTATATAAGATGATATATTATAAGCTGACACATTGTAAGCTTTACATTTTTTGTTTCTTTCTTAGAATATTAGGTATATAGAGACTTTTTTCCTAATGTTTGATAAAATTTCTTCTCTTTTAATTATCCATGCCAGTGGCTACTCTAAATTGAAGTGATTTAATGATGACACAGAAAAGAGGAGATTGTGTCAATAAACTGCTAAACTATTGAAGAAGGGATGTTTTATTTATTTTTTCTTTCTCTCTTTTTTTTTTTTTTTTGTTGTTGTTTCAGGTTAAAGTTGAGGGTAAAAAGAATTAGATTACAATGTTTGCATTTGTTAGGTAGAGTCCCTCTTATAATTACGTCCCACCCTCAAAAGGTGTGCCATATACCCTAACATTGTACCCGTTAAGTGAGAACGTACCCATCCTCCTCTCTCCTCCCCCCTCCCTTGTTCTCACACCCACTTACATTTTTTTAATTTATTTTTTATTACCCATTTATTGTGCATATCCATATGTTTCATTTGTTTTTTTTTATTAAATCATAGCAGTGTATATTAATACATGGGGTATAGTGTACTGTTTCTATATACAATTTGAAATTCTTTCATCCAACTGTTTAACATAGCCTTCATGTCATTTTCTTAGCTATTGTGTTAAGACATTTATAGTCTACATTTAGAGAGATTCACATGCACCTTTATAGGATGAACCACAGGTGTGATCCCACCAATCACCCTCCCTCCACCCATTCTCCCCGCTCCTCTCCACTTCCTCTCCCCTCTCCCCATATTCTTTGTTTGAGAATATTTTAAAATGGGCTAATTGCCAGCAAGCTGGCAAAGGGAGGCTCCTGCTATAACTAGATATGAGAAGGAAGAAGGGGCAGGACATAATTATAAAAGTAATTTACCTAACAATGTAATCTAATTCTTTATAGCCTCAATGAACCTGAATGAAAAATAAATAAAAATAAAAATCAATTAAAGAAAGGAAAAGGAAGTATGACTGTATTTTGTAATTATGGTAGAGATGACCTAGTAGAGCTGACAATATTTTGAAGTTTCACAAAACATTTTATTTGAAAAATCATACTGAGGTTTTTAAAAACTCAAAATCTCCTCTTTAATACTACTTATTACTGTTTTAGAAGAGTGTTGTCGAACTTTCTTATCTATGAACCCCTCAGACAGGCCACTCTTGAAAGCAACAACTCTGCCCATTCTCCTTTGCCAATGCCCATTTTCTGATAACCAGAAAAATCCATCTACTGCTTCTAAAAAATCAGACTCCAGGGATAATATACTGTGACCATTCCTACCTCTCTGGCACTAGCCACTATACACATGGGAGGATGGGTTTGGGGAGGCAGGGAAGAGAAATAGTGCAACCCATAAGAAAAGATGGGCGAGATGGGCTCCTACTGGGATTCAGTGAGCTCTAGGCCAGGGACAGAGCTGGGTATTCAGCTTCCCTCACCTTTATTATGAGGCCACATCAGCTCTGTGAATCCACACTGCTCTCAGGGCCACTGGCTTTCTGCCTTCTTACCTGGCCATATTCTTTACAATCATCTTTTTGCCTTTTCCTGTCCTACCAGCCACTCCGAATCTAATTTATGCTTTCCTCATAGGCTCTAATCTAGATTGATCATTTGGCTCTTGTATGTGACCTTAATTAAAGCAGAATATTTCACTATTTTACTCTCATGCAAATATGTCAAAATGTAAAAATCACTGATTATTATTGATAAATGTGTGCAACAGATATTCCTAAACTTCAGTCACCATTTCTAAGACCTGGAGATGAGGAATAGCAATGAGTTGAAGACCCTATCCTTAGTCATAGGGAAAAAAAGAAAAACAAAACATTGAATTACTACTAACTTGCTTTTCTGATGCACACCAAAATATCTCAGTCAAAACCCCATTCAAAATGTTGCTGGCTCCAGGTAGATACCTTCTAGGCAAAACCTTGGCAGAACCCAAATGCAAAATCTAAATACAAATTGGAAAGCCCCTAATACTACTTTACTTCTAAGTAAGTGGTGGTGGAGGGTCTCGCCTTCATCTTAATGGCTACCGAATATCAGGGTGGTAGTTGCTGAAGGCTGAGATGGCTTTGGCAATTTCATAAGGTAAGACAACAATGAAGTTTGCCATATCATTTGACTCTTCTCTTTACAGAAAGTTTTCTGTAGCATGCACTATTTTACAGCATCTTACCCACAGTAGAACTTTCAGAAGTGGAATCAATCCTCTCAAACTCTACTTCTGCTTTACCAACTAAATTTACGTAGTATTCTAAATTCTTTGTTATCACTTCAACAATGTTCATAGCATCTTCACCAAGAGTAAATTCTATCTCAAGAAATTACTTCCTTTGCTCATCTATAAGAAGGAGCTCCTCACTTGTTCATGTTTCATCATGATCTTGTAGCAAATCAGTCACATCTTCAGGCTCTACTTTTAAGTCTAGTTCTCTTGCTTTTTCCTACCACATCTTTGGTGACTTCCTCCAGGGAGGTTTTAAACCCCTCAAAGTCATCTGTGAAGGTTGGAATCAACTTCTTCTGAACTCCTCTGTTAATGTTGATATTTTTACCTCCTCCCATGAATCATGAATGTTCCTAATGGCATTTAGAATGGTGACTCCTTTCCAGAAGGTTTTCACCTTACTTTGCCAAGATCCATCAGAAGAATTACTATGTACGGCAACTACAGCCTTATAAAATGCACTTTGTAAATATTAATACTTAAAGGTCAAAATTATTTCTTGATCTATGGGCTGTAGAATGGATGTGGTGGTAGCAAGCAAGAAAACATCAGTCTACTTATATATTCCATCAGAGCCCTTGGGTGACTAGATACATTGTTATAAGCAATAATATTTTGAAAGATATCTATCTTTCTGAGCAGGAGGTCTCAATAGTGAACTTAAAATATTCAATAAGCCATGCTATGAACAGATAGCTGTCATCAAGGCTTTCCTGTTGCATTCTGGAACATAAGCAGAGTAGAATTAGCATAATTCTTAAGTGTCTTGGATTTTCCTAATGGTAAATAAGGATTGGCTTCAATTTAAATTCACCAGCTGCACTGGCCCCTAACAATAAATTCAGCTTGTCCTTTCATGCTTGAATCTACGTACAGACTTCTCTGCAAATCTAAAAGCAGTAGTCACAACTATTTTATCTGTATCTCCCTCATAAAGAAATAAGAGAAAGAGTCAGACCCAATCCCTGTTCTATTGGATCATCAGTTGAAAGTCCTAGATGACCCATCTTCCAATATAAGGCTACTTTATCTATGTTGAAAACCTGTTGTTGGCTCGGCACCCATAGCTCAGTGGTTAGAGAACTGGCCACATACACCAGGACTGGCGGGTTCAAACCCGGCCCGGACCTGCTAAACAACAATGACAACTACAACAACAACAAAAAATAGCTGGGCATTGTGGTGGGTGCCTGTAGTCTCAGCTTCTTGGGAGGCTGAGATCAGAGAATTGCTTAAGCCCAAGAGTTTGAGGTTGCTGTGAGCTGTGATGCCACAGCACTCTACCAAGGGCAACATAGTGAAACTCTGTCTCAAAGAAAAGAAAACCTGTCATTTAGAGTAGTCACCTTCATAATGTCTTTAACTAGGTTTTCTGGAGAACTTGCTGTGGCTTCTATATCAGTACTTTCTGCCTCACCTTACCTTTTTATCACATGGAGAGGGCTTCTTTCCTTAAAACTCATGAACCAATTTCTGCTAGCTTCAGCCGTTCTTCTGTAGTTTTCACCCCTCTCAGCCTTCATAGAATTATAAAGAGTTATGGCCTTCCCAGATTAGGCTTTGGGTTAAGGTACTATTGTGCCTAGTTTCATCTTCCATCCAGATGACTAAATATTTTCTCCATATCAATAATGTGGTAGTTTTACTTTATCATTCATGTGTTCAGTGAAGTAGTATTTTTAATTTCTTTCATGAACTTTTCCTTTATTCACAACTTGGCTAACTGTTTGGCACAAGAGGCTTAGCTTTCAGTCCATCTTGGCTTTTAACATGTCCTCCTTACTAACCTTAATCATTTCTAGCTTTTGAGATGTGTGCTTCTTCCATTCACTTAGACATGTAGAGGCCATTGTGAGGTTATTAATTGGCCAAATGTCAATATTATTGTTTTTAGGGAATAGAAAAGCCTGAGGAGAGGAGGAGAGATGGGAAAGCAGCTAGTTGGTAGAACAGTCAGAGAATACACACCAAAAAATTAAGTTTGTCATCTTCTATGTGCACAATTTAAATAATGCTACAAGATTACTGAACAGAGTAACTCTCAAGTCATTACGACAGAAATTACTGTTTTTTTAATCAATTCAAAAAAGCAATTTGATTTACATTATTTTAATTAGGTCATTGTTTGAGAATGTATTATATATAGATGTATAATTAATTATATATTTATTTATACAAAACCAGAATTACTTCCTATGTAGCAAAAATATCAGACAGAAGTTTTCCCTACAAATATCTGCATACTACTTAAATGCATACTAAGAAAAATGGTAAGCAAATAACTCAAAGTTACAGCCCAAGGGAAAAAAATAATATTTGTTCAGTACTTTAGAGCCTTTAAAGTATTTACATGTTCATTACCTCAAATTCTACATTAGTAAAAGAAATCCATTCAAAGAATAACATATCCTATAATTTACACTTTCCCTAGTGAGGCTATTTTAAGATTAACCAGGATTATTAAAGCATTATTATATATGATGTTACTAAAGCTTGAACCAGGAGAAATTCTTAAAATAAAGAAACAAGTGAAATGCTTGAATCATAACCATTAATTAACTGTGTTTACAGTTCTTTATTAAGATTAATTTAAGCCTAAACCCTTAATTACTAGAAATGTGACTATGGGAAAGTTAACAACTTATATGTCACCCCTTCAATTCAATCAAATAGGGGAAATTTCTTTCTTCTTGTAGACAATGGACTGGACCAGATAATACTTTGAAGTCTCCTCTGTCTAAAAATTATATTAATCTATGGTTTTATGAATATACACAAAAATTAGGGAAGAAAAAGTGATATAAGACTTTCAGAGGAAATCATTATATGATAAAAAGATACCCATTATACTATTGCCTTATATAAGTAGTTTATTGTAAAAATGGGAATTTCATTATGTATTGGAAAATTTTAAAGTGAATGTTCACAGGGGCTGATAGCCTCATATGTTTGCTATTTTTCACTTAACCAAAATAAAAGGAAAGTGGAATAAGTCATACAACATCTTACCATTCATGTTTAATTAAAATATCTCTTCTTCTTCCACCTCCGCCCTCTCTCCCATGCCAATGGCAAATAAACACCAAGTTGAATAAACATTTACTGTGTCAAATCATGTTAAATACAAATTGAACTGCTTTAGATACACACACATATCTTTCAAAATATTTCAATTCCTACATAATTTTTCTATTATATGTGCTATATATATATATCACAAATATGAAGATATGTTTAGACAGAAAAAATTTATAATTATTTACTATTCAAAAAAGCCTAAGTTACAATAACTAACCTTATTCCCACCTGCCTTTGTGAAAATAAACTTGGATCTACTTGTCTTTGTTTTTCACTCAAGTTTATTGACGCACAATTTATATACAATAAAATTCACCCTTTTAGTTCAGAGTTCTGCGAGTTTTGACCACCACTACGTTCAAGATGTAGAATGTGTCCATCATTGTCCCCCAAATCTCTTATGTTTCTTTGCAGTCAATTCCTGCCCTTCACCCCCAGCTCCTGTCAACCACTGATCTGTTTTCTGTCCATATAATTTTACCTTTTATAGAATGTCATATAAAGGGAATTATACAGTATATAGCCTTTACATCTGGCTTCGCTCACTTAGCATAATGCATTTGCAATTCACTCTTTTTGTTATATGTACCTGTGACTCTGTTCCTTTTTATACTGCTAAATAGTATTCCATGGATTGGATTATTTGTTTAACCCATTTACAATTTGAAGGCTATGAGGCTGCTTCTGACCTGTAAGTCAGCATGGCAGAGCATAAGGCAGCATAGTAAGGTGGTTAAGAGTTTATGCAGGCCAGTTCAAAGCCCAAGTCCAATATTATTTGTACTGGGCAAATTTACTTATATTCTTGAGTCATAGTTTTATCATGAACATCAACTTAGTATGTGGCTTTGAGTATGAAATGGCTGCTGTTATTATTACTGATATCCCTAGTTTTCAAACTCTGCTCTACTCTAAACCAATCCTAAACTTACTATTGCTAATCATCTCAGAGCTTCTGCTATATTCTTTACTTAAAATATTCCATCCCTTCTCTCAGGATCCCTTCTTTAAGACCCAAGTTCATGAGGACTTTCCTAATTAACAGTCCACATTTATATCTCCATTCTCTACATTACTATAGCGTACATTCATCCATTTTGTTAGCCATTATCCACATGTGATTTTTTAAATGTACAGTTAAATATAATTTAAATCCAGGTCCTCAGTCACTGTAGCTACATTTCAAGTGCTCACCAGCAACATGTGGCTAGTAGCTGCCATATTGGACAATGGAGATATAGGCGATTTCAATCACCATAGAAACTTCTATTGGATAGCACTGCTTAACACTTAAAAACATATACTTCCATTTAGAACCAATCAAATTCTCAAATTTACTGTGCACACAATCTTATGTGCCATATAAAACAAATAATTAGCAGACTGAGCTATTCTGTGCAAGACCCTCTCCAGGGACAATTTAAGCAATGATCCTGAGCCACCTAGACAATAATGTAAGAAAGAAAAGAAGAAATGATTACCAAGGCAACAGGGTTAAAGAAAAATGGGTCATTTAAAAATTAAGACACAGGTGAAAAGGGGTATTCCATGTAAGTAGAAAAGTGGGAAGAACTCTATTATTACACATTTATATATTTCTTCCAGGGGATCAAACATAGTGCTATTAAGATGTGAGGGACTAAATGATCAGGAGCAGCACTCAGTACAGACCATCATGCGATGAGGATCCAAAAAAGAAGTACTTTGTCTCAAAAAAAAAAAGATTCTTACTATGTCACCCTTGGTAGAGTGCTGCGGCATCACAGCTCACAGCAACCTCAAACTCTTGGGCTTATGCAATTCTCTTGTCTCAGCCTCCCAGGTAGCTGGGATTACAAGCACCTGCCACAATGCCCAGCTATTTTTTGGTTGCAGTTGTTTAGCTGGCCCAGGTTGGGTTTGAACCCATCACCCTTAGTGTATGTGGCTGAACCCGTCACCCTTAGTTTATGTATGCTGTAACAACTGTGTTATAGGCACAAAGCCAAAACAAACACTTTTATTTTATTTTTTTATTTTTATTATTATTTTTTTTTTTTTT
>NW_003852514.1:2060064-2116969 GCF_000181295.1 Otolemur garnettii | reverse complement strand
TCTCCTGCCTCTGCCTCCCAAGTAGCTGGGACCACAGGCACCTGCCACAATGCCTGGCTATTTTTTTTGGTTGCAGCCATCATTGTTGTTTGGTGGGCCCAGCTGGATTCGAACCCGTCACCTTAGATGTATGTGGCTGGCACCTTAGCCACTTGAGCCACAGGTGCTGAGCCAAAACAAACACTTTTAAAGTGGACTAAATTAAGAGGAAGTTGACAAAGTTAGATGTAGAGCAAATCCAGAACGGGAGTTAAGAAGCAAAGTTAAGCAAAGCTGAAGAACATGAATAGATGATTATGAATATGAACCAGGCATTTCAAGTAATACTGAGATAAACATGGGGTCAAGGAGCAATGCAGTGCCCAAAGGCTAGGACAATACAACCAGAATAACTCATCACCTGGATGGTGAGACCAGAATACTCAAGCCCATGTGCCAGGACTAGAAGCCAGATTTTGGGGAGCGGGGGAGGGAGTGCGGCCAGTTTGGGAATGCTGTGTGAGTAATCTCTTATCCTAGATTGTTTCACAGGCCATGCTTTGTCTTCCTATCACAGATGCGCAAATGATATATGGAAGTCATAAAAATCTTTGAGAAAGGCTGTGTTAAGAGGCTAAAAACAAGGTATCTGAAGTCTTTATGTTAATATTTCAAAATTAAATATAAAGGCAAAAATCTGCAAAAACCGTATATGGAAAGTAAGGTCAAAGTATCTTCCTAAATAAAGTTTATTGGCTTTCTACTAGGTCCTACCTGCCCTAGTGTGTCCCGCCTGTCCCTCCATTTTTCCATTGCTTCATTTAGGCTTATATTAGAGTTGAATGACCTGCTCAAGAAGCTGTCCATAAAGTCATGGTTTCAATTACTGGTTCTTAGGGTCCACCCCATGCAATTTAACAAAATCTACAGAGTCATAAAACAGTGTTCTACCCAGATGTGCTTGAAGCTAGAAGTGTATCAAAGCAAAAGTAAACATTTTAAAGTGTAACCTTGGATGAAAAATGAAATGTGTTTTTAGAGAAAAAGTCAACTAACAACAAAAAACTTGACAGCCAGCACAATCATTTCAGAATGTAACTTTAAAAGACACTATACATCTCAAGAATCAATCTAAATACCATATCACAACCCCTCTGGCATGAGATCATGACTCACTGTCTGAAACCACAATGCTCACAGAATCCTCAGAGGTTCAAGGATAACTACACTTGATTTAAGTCAGCAATGAAAAGAAAACTCATTAAGAGAATGAGTGGCTCATGCCTGTAATCCTAGCTCAGGGAAATGGTGGCTCATGCCTATAATCCTAGCTCTCTAGGATGCCGAGGCAGGTGGACTGCTTGAGCTTGAGAGTTCAAGACCAGCTTAAGCAAAAGCAAAACCCTGTCTCTTCTAAAAATAAAAAAACTAAGGCAAGAGGATCTCTTGAGCCCAAGAGTTGGAGGTTTCTGTGAGGTATAATACCCTGGCACTCTACCCAGGGCAACAGGTAAAAAAAAAAAAAAAAAAAAGAAGTCCCCATTTTCCCCACTACAACCACAGAAGTGGATGTTCTGATCATTCCAATTGCATCTTCTCAAGGAGGAGTCCGAGAACCACTGGAGGATGAAGGCAAACCATCAAAGTAAATTTAAATGTTGTGAGAAATGAAGCCATGAAATTATCATTTGTAATGTACTTGTTTTAGAAGATCTTAGTTTTCTAACTTTCCATTTACATAAAAATTGTTGGGAGTTCTTCTGAGAGGAAGCAGAATGCCAGGGCATCCTGGGAAGCTAGAGTTCTTACTAATATTACCCCAGAGACAGCTGGGATAGGATAAAAGTATCCAGTTTTGCCACAGTGGAGACTCATAGTACTATAAATAAAACATGGAATTTAGATCATGATCCATATTTGAACCCCAGTTCTATTGCTGTCTAGTTGGGTGACCTTAGTTTAATCTCTTAATTATTCATCTGCAAAATGGGATAACATATTCCCCTTAATTACTTCACTGGAGTGTTCTGACAGTCAAATGAGAGAATGGCTGGGAAAAGACTTCCCAAACTGTAGATCACTGTGCACATGGGAACCATTATCTAGTCTTTTTCCCTAAAATACTGGTCCTTGGAGTTCACTTAGCCTGGGATTTTCCAACTCCACTTCTAAAAGAACATATTTGGAGCTACTCAAATGAAGACTTAAGACAAAATATGAGTATCTGTTTTCTGCTTCTCTTTCTCTGATCCAAGGAACTTGCTTCCTTTCACAGATTTAGCTCTTTATGTTATTAACTAAATTTAAATCATGTCTAAAGACTTACTTTTTTGGCAGCACAGTTTCATATCCTGTTTGGTTTAATTTTTAAAATTCTTTTGTAAAGCACTCCAAGATGTTTGCATGAAGATCACTCAACAAATGGAAGCTTCTCTTGAATACACACACAAGGACACACCCACATCAATGGGAAGAAACATAATACAGACTTTTGTTAACTTGGTAAAACAAGTCTACAGAAAACAATTACTAAAATTATATCACTGCCACACAGTATAGTCATTTCTTGACTGAGAGAGCCTTAACCCTCTCAAAACCAACTTGAAAGGCTAATGTGATCTTATAAAATCCTAGTCACCAGCTATATAGAGAGAAGATTTAAGTGTATGGTTCAACATAGACACAATATTTTCCATGAAGCAGGCATCCTGGCAAGAAAAAATTCCCTCGTGTTTCAGCATTTATCAAGAAACTAACCATCAGATCCTGAGTGTGTTACATAAGCACAATACCCTTATTGTTAGCAGCTGTGCATTGGTCAGTATTACACAACTGACCAGGTGCATGGCAGGATAGAGTTTTGTCTTTATCCAAAAATTTAGGGTAGAAGGGCTCAGGACTTACTCTATGATGGTAGTATATTTGTTCCAAATCATCAGGATTATTAAAACCCAAAAGGTACTTTGCCAAGTTATATGTATATGGCAGAAATTAAAGTTTACTATAGATATCAATGAGCCCTTGGTTTAATTTGGAACAATTCTCTTTGATTCTGTATAAGAATTGGTGATTTTAAACTTAATTTTATGGATGTGAAGGTAAAATCAATGACCCAATATCCCTAAAAATCATCAGACAATTCCAGAAAAGTTATATTGAATTATCAATAGCAAGGATATCTGATTTTTAATGATCACTTTAAGGTAAATGTATAATGCTAAAATGTATTCTTTAGAAATACCTAGGAAAAAGGGGGGAGAGCCAAATTTCAGCAGAGGCTCCTGTCTAGAGGGAGAAATTATGCCTAGAACCAACCCAATAAAGTGGAAGATTGGAAGATGAGCTGAGAGAGAGGATTGATAGGTTCACATCACCCCTGCTGAGGGAAGCTGGGACTCCAAGGAAACAAACTTCAGGTACAAAACCCATCCCAAAGAGGACAGGAATCCTTCCCCTCACCCCTCAGGAAAGCAGCTTAAAGTGAGAGGACCTTTTGTTTCACCAAAGGGGAGAGAACAACTGAGGGCCAGGACTCCCTCCACACAGACTTACAGCTACAAGCCCAACCAGTCTCTTGCCTGAGACAAAAGTTGATCTAATATTCTCCCTACCTTCCTGAATTCTCAATCCACCCTTCCCCACCTCTCCTGGCAGTCTGGTAGACTACCCCCTGCAGACTCCGGAGTGTCTGGCAGATTTTTGCTAGGGTGGGGCATCTCATGGGCTGTGGGGCAGTTGCACTGAAACTATAACTTTAATAGAGGCAGGGACTCACAAGGGGAGAGAGACTTTCCCCTTGGAAAAAGCATAGCGCAAGAGCCATGCCACCGACCACTGGGTATGGGGACAACAGTGGTGCCCACTGGCACCCCTCCCACTTCAGCTACCCACAGGGCACTGCCCACAAGCTCCCTGGCTTCCCATCTGGGTCCTGTGACCCATTGCCAGTGGTTGGCAGCTCCGCCCTCTGCCTCTCCACCTGGCACCACCCCCCCCACAGTGGCAGTGCCACCCCTTATATGGGTGGCAGCTCCATGGTCCCTCCCACTAGGGGTCAAATTTGGGAGAGACACCTCCCCAATTATGTGGAATATGGAGGGAACCTGACATGACTTGAAGGGGTACCAGAGGTGGAGTGTGGCCAAGGCAGAGGCATGTTCTCTGATGGAGAACATGTCCTCTACAGTAACCCCCGGCTGGGTACAGACACAAGTGGAACATTCCCCAGTTTCCAATAATCCTGGAGGGAATCAGGCCTGAACTCCTCCCGCCTGCAGGTTGCACAGTGAGAAGGCCCAGTAGGGGAAGCATTGTCTCCACTTTGACACACATACAAGTCCCTGGTGTACTTGAGTATTAGAGAGAGCTGGGCTACAGCCCTCCAGGGTAACCAGTGACTGGGGGTGATGGTGATACAAAGTGGGAAAAGAGGCACCAGCCCCCCAGAATAATTATTTTGCTGTGTGGGCCTTTCTGACTCCATGGGCCACCAGAGCAAGTCACACTTGAGCTGCCAGTGGACCCCTGCTGTCCGGTTGATGGAGACCTTTTGAACTGTCCAACATGATCTCTGTTTGTACCAACTGGGACAATTGGTTTGGAACTCTTGATTTGGGCTGATTACTCAGGGACTCTCCAAGGTTATACCTTGTGTGTGTTGTAGAGGGAGGGTCTGATTCTCCTCTCCAAGTTATTACCAAGGGGAGGCAGGTTGTCCTAATTGCTTGTATTTCTCCACAGCTGAGATTTCGACCCAAAGTCACTGAACCACTAGGATTGGTCAGAGTCTAGCTAAACACAAGACAGACCCACCACCTACCCCTATCACTCCAAGCGTGTCCCAGGAGTCTCAGGCTATAGTACTGAATGGGTCCTTGGTAAAGCTATAAAGGAAAAGCTTCAGTCACCAGTCCCAGCACTCTGGTAAAGGGCTGGTTAATTTCATCTCCAGGAGCCTTCAATTTAATTCCACTTTACCAGCCTCAATAAACAAATGGTGAAAGATAACCATGGGGTGGAATCAGTGGATAAACTCAGCTAATGTGAATAACCAGATTAGATCAACTCCCCTAAGGTATGACAAACAATACAACAGAAGATCCCATTCATAAACAAATAGCTGAGATGTCAGAAATTTAGTTCAGAATTTGGATAGCAAATAAGATTAACAGAAGTGAAGTAAAATTGGAAATAGAAGTTCAAGGAGTAATTCAATAGTTGTCTTAAGAATTCAATGAATTCAAAGAGAAAATCACCAAAGATTTTGACAAATTGAGTTAAGAATTGCATCCCTCAAAGACCTGAGAAATACAGCAGAAGCCCTCAGTAATAGGATGGAGCAGGCAGAAGAAAGGATCTCACACATTGAAGACAAAGCTTCTGAACACTCACAAATGCTCAAAAATGAAGAAAAATGGAGAGCGAAGATGGATCATTCCCTCATAGAGTTGTGGGACCACTCCAAAAAAACAAACATTCGCCTCATTGAAATTTCTGAAGGTGATAAGAATGATCTGAAAGGCACAGATGCTCTACTCCAAGAGATTTTAGAGGAAAACTTTCCAAACATGGCAAGAGATACTGAAATTCAGACAGCAGAGTTTCAGAACCCCAACACGACTCAATCCAAATAAAGAATCCTCTAGACACATTGTAATTAACTTTGCCAAAGTTATTATGAAGGAGAAAATCCTGCAATCAGCCAGACATAAGAAAATCATAACCTACAAGGGAAAGAATATTTGAATGACTACAGATCTTTCTGGGGAAACTTTTCAAGCCAGAAAGAGGATGGTCATCAACCTTCAATCTCCTAAAACAAAACAACTTTCAGCCCAGGAACCTGTATCCAGCTAAACTGAGTTTCATTTATGATGGAGAAGTCGAATACTTTAATTATATTCACATGTTGAAGAAATTTGCCATAACTAAATCTTCAAGATATTCCCATCCTCCATACAACCACCATAATGCTCTACCACCAAAGTAAATTCACTCAGAAATTATTGATCAAAACCTAACTTCCACAGTGGTGAAAGGATTAAAAATGTCCACTGGTCTTTCAAAAAACTTGACACCCCAAATACTACCAGGCTTATCAATACTCTCAATTAACATGAATAGCTTAAATTATCTACTAAAAAGGCACAGGTTGGCTGACTGGATATAAAAACTCAGGTCAGATATCTGCTACATACAAGAATCTCACCTTATCTCAAAGGATAAATATAGACTGAGGGTGAAGGGATTGACATCTATAATCCAGGCAAATGGAAAACAGAAAAAAGCAGGGATTACAAATTTATTTTCAGATACATTAGGCTTTAAACCAACAAAATTAAGGAAAGACAAGGATGGTCACTTTAGATTCATTAAAGGAAACACTAAACATAATGATCAATTATTAACATTTTTGCACCCCACCAAAATGCTTCTCAATTTGTAAGGGAGACCCTAAGAGACATGAACAATTTCATATCATCTAGCACCACAATAGTTGGAGATTTAACACCCTTTTGCAGTGTTGGATAGATCCTCCAAGAAGAAACTAAGCAAAGAAATTTTGGACTTAAATTTCCCCATACAACAATAGAATTTAACAGACATATACAGAACATTTCATCCTAACAAAATTGAATACACATTCTTCTCATCAGCCCATGGAACATCCTCCAAATGATCATTTTCTGATCACAACTTAGGTCACAAGGCTAACTTCAGCAAATTTAAAAGTATAGAAATTATTCCTGGTATTTTCTCAGATCATCACAGAATAAAAGTTGAACTCACCAATAACAGGAATCTGCATACTCATACAAAGACATGGTAAACTTATGCTGAAAGATAGCTGGGTCAAAGATGAGATTAAGAAGGAAATTACCAAGTTTTTGGAACAGAATGATAATGGAGAAACGAATTATCAGAACCTCTGAGATACTGCAAAGGCAGTCCTAAGAGGGAAATCTATAGCGCTGCAAGCTTCCTTAAGAGAATGGAAAGAGAGGAAGTCAAAAACTTAATGGGACATCTAAAGCAACTGGTAAAGGAAGAACACTCCAACCTCAAACCCAGCAGAAGAAAAGAAATAATCAAAACTGGAGCTGAATTAAATGTAATCAAAAACAAAAAGATTGTTCAAATGATCAATGAATCAAAAAGTTGGTTTTTTGAAAAGTTTAACAAAATTGATAAACCCTTGGCTAGCCTAAATAAATATAGAAAATTAAACTCTCTAATTTCATCAGTCAGGAATGACAAAGGTGAAATAACAACAGACACTTCAGAAATTCAAAAGATTCTTAATGAATACTACTAAAACTCTATTCTCAGAAATACGAAAATCTGAAAGAAATTGACCAATACTTGGAAGCAAGCCACCTTCCTAGACTTACCCACAAAGAACTAGAAATGTTGAACCAACCTATATCAAGTACTGAAATAGCATCAGCTATACAAAATCTCCAAAAAATAAAAGTCTTGGACCAGACAGCTTCACATTGGAATTCTACCAAACCTTTAAAGAGGAATCTATATTACATAACCTTTTCCAAAGCATAGAAAAAGAAAGAATACTTCCCAACACATTCTATGAAGCAAATATCACCCTGGTCCCTGAACCAGGAAAAGACTCAACAAAAAAAGAAAATTATAGACCATATCTTTAATAAATATAGATGCAAAAATATTCAATAAGATTCTAGCAAATAGAATCCAGCAACATATCAAACAAATTATACACCATAACCATGTGGGTTTTATCCCAGGGTCTCAAGGCTGGTTCAATATATGTAAATCTATAAATATAATTCATCACATAAACAAATTAAAAAACATTCTTAATGAATACTACAAAAACTCTATTGTACAGAGTTACAATATTACTCCTTTTGTAATACTACAAAAACTTTAAAAACAAAGACCATATGATTTTCTCAATTGATGCAGAAAAAGCTTTTCATAATATCCAGCATCCTTTTATGATCAGAACACTTAAGAAAATAGGTATAGATGGGACATTTCTTAAACTGATAGAGGCCATCTACAGCAAACCCATAGCTAATATCGTATTGAATGGAATTAAATTGAAATCATTTCCACTCAGATCCGGAACCAGGCAAGGTTGCCCATTGTCTCCATGGCTTTTTAACATTGTAATGGAAGTCTTAGCCATTGCAATCAGTCAAGAGAAGGCAATCAAGGGCATCCAAATAGGGATAGATGAGATCAAACTTTCACTCTTTGCAGATGATATGATTGTATATCTGGAAAACACCAGGGATTTGACTACAAAACTCTCAGAAGTGATCAAAGAATACAGCAGCATCTCAGGTTACAAAATCAATACTCACAAATCTGTAGCCTTTAATATACACCAACAATACTCAAGCTGAAAACAGTCAAGGACTCTATTGCCTTTACAGTAGTGCCAAAGAAGATGAAATATTTGGGAGTTTACCTAATAAAGGACTTGAAAGATCTCTATAAAGAGAACTATGAAACTCTGAGAAAATAATAGCTGAATATGTTAACAAATGGAAAAACATACCATGCTCATGGCTGGGAAAAATCAACATTGTTGAAATGTCCATACTATCCAAAGCAACATACAATTTCAATGCAATCCCTATTAAAGCTCCACTGTCATACTTTAAAGACCTCAAAAAAAGTAATACTTCGTTTTATATGGAATCAGGAAAAAACCTCAATTCGCCAAGATATTACTCAGAAATAAAAAAATCAGGAGGAATCATGCTGCCAGACCTGAGACTCTACTATAAATCGATAGTGATCAAAACAGCATGGTACTGGCACAAAAACAGAGAGGTAGTTATATGGAACAGAATAGAGAACCAAGAGATGAACCAAGCTACTTATTGTCATTTGATCTTCAATAAGCCAATCAAAAACATTCAGTGGGGGGAAAGACTCCCTATTTAACAAATGGTGCTGGGTGAACTGCCTGGTGACCCACACCTTTCACCATTAACTAAGATAGTTAGTTTCTCAGTGGATTAAAGATTTAAACTTAAGACATCAAACTATAAAAATACTAGAAGAAAGTATAGGAAAAACACTCGAAGAAATTGGCCTGGGAGAATATTTTATGAGGAGGACCCCCCAGGCAACTGAAGCAACACCAAAAATACATTACTGGGATCTGATCAAACTAAAAAGCTTCTGCACTGCCAAGAACACAGTACATAAAACAAGCAGACAGCCCTCAGACTGGGAGAAGATATTTGCAGGTTATGCCTCTGACAAAGGTTTAATAACCAGAATCTGCAGAGAACTCAAACATATTAGCAAGAAAAGAATAAATGATCCCATCTCAGAGTGGACAAGGGACTTGAAGAGAAATTTCTATAAAGAAGACAGGTGCACGCCCTATAGGCACATGAAAAAATGCTCATCATCCTTAATCATCAGAGAAATGCAAATCAAAACCACTTTGAGATATGTAACTCCAATAAGATTAGCCCATATCACAAAAATCCCCAAAACCATAGATGTTAGTGTGGTGGTGGAGAGAAGGGAACACTTTTTCACTGCTGGTGGGAATGCAAACTAATATGTTCCTGTTGGAGAGATGTTTAGAGGTCACTTAAGGATCTAAAAATAGACTTGCCATTTGATGCTGCAATTCCTTTACTCAGTATATATCCATAAGACCAAAAAGCACTTTACAACAAAGATATTTGCACCAGAATGTTTACTGCAGCCCAATTCATAATTGCTAAGTCATGGAAGAAGTCCAAGTGCCCATCAACCCATGAATGGATTAATAAATTGTGGTATATGTGCACCACGGAATATTATGCAGCCTTAAAGAAAGATGGAGACTTTACCTTTTACATGTTTACATGGATGGATCTGGAACATATCCTACTTTGTAAAGTATCTCAAGAATGGAAAAAAATATATCCAATGTACTCAGTACTATTATGAAACCAATTTACAATCACTCACACTTTCATATAAAGAATAGATCACAACTATGGCCCAAGATGGAGGGAGGAGGGGGGATGGGAGGGAATGGAGCAGTCAGATCGAGGGAGGGTGAATGGTGGGACCACACCTATGGTGCATAATGCAAGGGTACATGTCAGATCCATTAGTCTAGAGTATAAATGTCTTAACACAATAATTAAGTAAATGAGATGAGATATATATTAACCAGTGTGATGTAAGTGTTCCTACTTCTATATGAAATCAGCACAATGTACCGTATAAATGCATTAATGTACACAGCTATGATTTAATAAAAAAAGAAATGAAAGAAATACCTAGGAAAGATCTATCCATGAAGAACAGAAGAGTTTCTAGAGTTAAAAAAATCTATTTCCTTTTATACTCAAGAAGAAAATTTCTTTTACTTGAAATTAACAGTTAAAAGTCAGACTTTTATATTGTCCGCTGATAGGAATTCAAAGGCTGCTTTCTCACCTTCGCTCTTTACTTGAGTTTAAATATTTTACAGTATATCTTCCTTCACTGATGTACACCTTCCCATTCAATTAATTTGTTGTTTTGAAAAGCTCCAGATGACCAGCTAATGGTTATTTAAGGGTATTATTCTGTATGACAAGTTATTAAGCTGACAGTTTTCTTATTCGATAAATCTATATTTTCACAGTGAGTGAATATTTGTTATTGTTTTGGTTTACTTTTTAATGAATATTTACCTATATGTAAAATAGGGCTAGCCCAAACTTCCTTATAAAAACAAATGATACTATCTAGGATCCATTAATAACAGCATTATTATTATAGAAAATGCCATATGTTGACATAATAAACCATTATTTTCCTAACCTTTTTGGATATAGAGCTAATACATATGGAACATGTGTGCTCTGTGACAGACATGGCACCAACAGTCCACCCAATAAGGAACCTACTGCTAGCTTCCTCCATGTACAGATAAGGAAGTTGAAGCAAAGTGGTTAGAGAAGCTGAAGGCATCTGCCTCCATAGCACTTGCCCCATACCAGCAACGTATAGTGATTGTAGCTGTAATTGGCAGAGAAGGAGCAGACCTAAAAGAAAAGTCTTCTGTCACAGCATACGAAACACCTCACCTCATAGTGTGGGCCACAAGCTTCCTTTTAGGACTACAAAAAGAGGACTATCAAATACCCAAATTATAAATGATATTTATGGCACTTTATTAATGAAAAGCATTCAACTTCAAACCCTGTACTTCAATTATAATTGTTTGGTGGCAAAATATTGACTAACTTAAGTTCTTCCTGTGAAATGTTGTAATAGAATTCAAATATTATACATCATTTTTGAGAGTCACCAAAACTTCTCTGCAGTTTGTTAATAACATAGAGATCACACCAATGATGTCTATATGTCACATTCCTGCAAGTAAAAACCATCTTGAAGAGGAGGACTCCATTTTCTCCACTTTCAAATTCTAGTATGGGTGTGGGTTTTTAGTCTGCGATCATCCTATTTTCTAAGGGAGGAAAATGGAACGTCTTTGTATTCGTGTAATGTTTCTCAAAGCAATTTTTCCTGATAACTTTTCCTCTTCATTGTCATAGACTGGTGTACGTTTGTCCAGGGTTGTAACTTATGCTAGGTTCTAGGAGAGTTTGTGCATGTCTGTGCTCAACACTTTCAGTATCAAAGTATAAAGCAGGAAGATTATGTTCCCATCCTTGCTTTATTCCCCCAGATTAGTCAGGCAGGACAGAGACATTTACTTGTATGCCAAATGATCTCCTGTCCTTAATTTCACAGACTATTTTTTACAAATACAGAGGTGTTTTGGGTTCCTCGAGATTCTATCTGGAGTGCTCGCTTCAGCAGCACATATACTAAAATTGGAACGATACAGAGAAGATTAGCATGGCCCCTAAGCAAGGATGACACGCAAATTCATGAAGCGTTCCATATATTTAACTGAGACGCACAAAAAAAAAAAAAAAGATACGATCTGCTTACTTCCCAGGTGGACTTCTTCTCCTTGCTTTAAACGGCAGGCTAAGCAGAGCCTCCATAAATTAGGTACTATTTAACTACATGCTGCAGAAATTATTCAAATATTCTAGCCTGTGGGTGTTCCTATTTCTTATTTCCTGTGCAAATACAGTCTTTTGTCTGATATACATATATATATGCATATATAATGTTTATCTGATTTATATTTTTTCCATATATATGGAAAAAGATTATACACACACATGCATACATACATACACACATCATTTGAAAGATAGAGTGTTAAATATGTGTGATAAAATCACAATATTGAAACAAAAATAAACTGAACCTCCAAAGACTACTCCATGTGGCTTCCTCCAGGATTAATATATTTGGGTAAAAATTAATTTCCATATTTTTCCCCTAGTATACAAAAGAAACTAGAACAAGTTATTGTCCCTCTTCTTCCTTTAGTTTTGAAAATAAAACAAGGGGAGGGGTGGAACAAGATGGCTACCTAGAGTTAGCTTCTTTGCAGCCAAGGGTGATGAGATTGAGGAGAAAAGATTCTAGGCACCTCTGGCTTGTGGGCATTTCCCAGAAACATCCCTTTGGGAGCACATGGAGACAGCGGGACACTTCAGGACCCCAAGAGGAGGAAGGAAATGGTGAAGAAGCAGCAAATACTTGCGTTCAGGCAGAGGCTAGCTGGTGTGGCTGTGGTGGCAGCAGCAACAACAGTTTGCAGAGAGACAAGGCCTGCCCTGCGGGGTTTGTTTTTGGACCTGGGCACTTGCTTGAGTTGCTCTGGGAGAACTTGGGCAATGGAGCAAGTGATTTTTGAACAGCACCCAAGGGCTGGAACTGAACCACCAGGCAGAGCAGAGCTTTCACTGTTCGGCAGCTAGCCAGGCACTGCCATTGTGGGAAGGCTACCTTGTAGGCTCGGCCCTCACATTGCTAGTGAGAGGCCAGTTCTGGCATACCTGATAAACAGGGAAGCCACTTCTAGGGATATTTTAAAGGTACATGCTTTCCTGGGGAAGCCATCACATAGCCAATGGACAGTTTGGAAAGATCAAGGCATGTCTATTAAGTGGGCTAGGAGAGCTTCAGACTCCCAACCCTGCGATGATTGAGAGCAAAGAAGTCAGGAGGATTGGATCAGGTCTCCTCAGCAAGACAGAGGCTTCCAGTTGCCATCTTATATAGCTGTATCACCTCATACCCCAGAAGATTACCTGTTCCCCAGTCAATATACAGCTATATGTTTTTTTATTCTTTTAAAAATATTTTTTCATCTTTTCCCCCCTGTATTTTTTCCTGCTTTTTCCTCATGTTATAATTATTCATTATTTTAAGGGCTTAATTTTTGCTACTTTTTTTGCCCCTCTTTTTCTTTTTTCCTCCAGTTTTATCCCTTAAGGATTTTTGTTTCTTTGTTTTATATTGATTTATAGTATTTTAATTTTTTTTCTATTTCATGGTGGTAAGGTCTTATGTCTTCTCAGGTGGGCAAAGAGCTCCTGACCTCAAAGGATACACAACCTAGCCCCCCCACAGATTGGGATTTGTGGGTATGGGCGAAAAAACCCTACTGGAAACCACTATTAGTCCAGTCTCTTTCTTTACCTCTCTCCTTTTAGCCAATCTCCCTTTTACTCCCCCCTTTCCTTCTCTTTTTTCATCTTGAATCCCTTCTTGTTCTTCACTCTTCTTTTCCTTTTAGTCCTTTACCTAAAGGACACTTGAACACCTTAGGTCAGAGACATGGTAACTTAAGGAGCAAGAAGAAGTGAAAGGAAAAAACAGGGCAAGGAAACAGACAAAAAGAAAACTCACGAGGAAGAAACAGCAGACAAATCCTGGCAACGTGAAAATCCAGTCAGAGCAAACCCCCAAAGGATTATGCATGAGGTAGCTACTGAAGAGGATTCTACCTATAAAGAAATGTTAGAAATGACAGAAAGGGAATTTAAAATATAGATGGTAAAAACAATGAAGAACATGACTGAGAAAGTAGAAAATAACCAAAAGGAAATCCAAAAACAGAATCAAATCAGAGATGAATGATATGAAGAATAATATGAAAAAAAGATATAGCAGAGCTTAAGGAACTGAAGCAGTCAGTCAGGGAACTTAAAGATGCAGCAGAAAGTATCAATGACAAAGCAGACCATGCAGAAGAAAGAATCTCAGAGACAGAGGATAAAGCTCTTGAGCTAACATCCCTAACATTCAAGGGCTGCAAGGCTTTTTTTCTAAAAAGAAAAAAAAAAAAAAAAGAAAGAAAGCTTCTTTAGCATCTTCAAATGAAGCAAATTCTATAAATGCATACCTTTATATTTGCCATTTGGGTTCTGGGGCACTTTGATAAATAATTCTCAAATACTTCCTGAAAAGTTTCTTCTGTTACACTATAGGAGAGGTTGGTTAAACCAGAGTTTTTGATTCACCACTCCAAGTGAATTCTTTCCAGCTCTGTAGCCTTGACTTTGACCTTTCTCCCCAGTGTAGCACAGGGAAATGGATCGCCCATCAATATCTGTTCTCTGCTTCTCTTCAAATGTTTTCTCTGCATCAGCTTCAGTCTTAAATTCAATATAAGCAAACCCTTTACTCTTCCCATCCTTGCTGACTAATCTGATGTCCACAGCATCTTCAAATACTTTTAATTCATCCTGAGTGACTCTTAAGGAAGGTTTTTGGCCAAGTGTTCTTGCATCTCTAGTTTAATTTCATTGCCAAAGACTTTCAACCAGTGAGCTCTAAGACTTTTTCCAGATCTTCAGCAGATTCAAAATCCACACAGCCAAACTTTCTAGTCATACCAATTCGGACATCCACAACAGCAAGATCATTTTTAGCAAATATATTACTTTTACTAGTTTTTAATTGGGGGGCAGATTTTCCACTTCGTTTCTTGGCTTCAGGAGCTGCTTTCTGCTTTGTCATTTCCTTCTTTCCTTTTCCAGGTGCTTCTTTGACAAGCTCTTCCTCCTCCTCTTCCTCTTCCTCACCTTCATTCTTCTCCTCCTCATCATCTTCATTCTCATTTTCCTCCTCTGCCAATATCTTAGCTTTCATAGGAACAACTTTTGCAGAAGCTTTCTTTTCTTTGGCTGGTGTGGTCTCCACAGCTTCTTCTTAAGAGTCTTATTAAAATACGATTGTTGGGTTCTACTCAAGAGCTTTATTCTGAATTTTCCTGCCTGACAAGCTCCCAGGAAACCCTGATATTGCTGGTCTAGGGCTACACTTTGAGAACCACTAGTCTGAGTTTCACTCCGCTTGACCCCAGGATAATAGAATGACAAACAGAATGACCAATCACATTTTCCTGTAAGGTTTCTATACCAGGCGAAAAATGATGCTTAAGCAAATGTGAGGAAATCTGATGCTTGAGGATCTGCATCAGAGACCAAAGGCTAGGAGGCAGGGGGCCCAGGCCTCCTCTCTGACTTTAACCAGAGCAACTCTACCACTGTCAGTTTTATACTATATTGATATTTTATTTGATGAGCAAGTTGAAATGATAAAAAAAATATTAAAAAACACAGACTCTAACCAGACTCAGCCAAGCCTTTGCCCATAAAATCAAAGACAATATTGGGAAGTCCTTCTTTGTAATCTTGCTGACCACCTGGACTACCCTAACCAGTCACCATGTTTTGAACAGCCATGCCTTTTGCCCTGGCACTAACTTTCACATATGTGGGTCTGCACTAACACTTAGGTTTCCAAGAGCCTTCTGATTTCCCTGACTCACATTTTCTCCACTATCAACACTACTGAGGCTTTTTATCCTTTTTGTGGGATGAAATAGCTTCTAACCAAACCATATGTAAGAATTTTCCTCTGGTAAGGGTAGACTTGTTTCTCATTCTTCCTTTACTGCCTTTCCAAAACCTGCCTCCCTTGTCTGACAGTTGCAAGGAAGCAGACAAAATAGTTAGCTGCAAAGCTGAAGCTAACGTTCAAATTTTGGCTTCTGTTGTTCTATCAACAGATAGACACTTTTCATCATTTTTAATTCTTTTAAACACATTCCTGCTCTGCCACTATAGCTGAGTTATTCAAATAACTCAGCTAAATAAACTTCCTGAGTTTTTTTTAATATAAATAAAAGGGCCTATCTCTTATTACTCAGTACTTATTAATAAATGCAAAACTTGAATGACAATGAATTATAAAAGACTGATTTGTCATAGCTCAACAATACTGTTTAGTTTTTACAAAACAGGAGAATTACCATAACTCTTAACTATTCAGGTACAAGTGATTCAATTTGAGAATACTAAGAAAGTTTTAGCTTCTCTTCTTCTTTTACCATTTTATATATGACAAACAGGACTTGTTACTGAACCAACAGGACTTCTAAAAGGCGAAAAGAAAAATAGTTGAAATTTATGTGTGCTATTGATTAAAAATTCTGACCAAAAAAAATTAGTGGGAGGAATCTACGGGACAGCAGCTTCTATGATTTAAATCAATTGGTAACTTAAACACCCCATCCCCCATTCTCCATTACCCCAGATATTAAAGAACTACCTTTTCACTGGTTAGTTGGTTTTTTTTTAAAGGTAAGTGAGGTAAGAAATTATATCACACTAGTTGTAAACAGAAACAAAGGCAACAATAACAAAGAGAGGATTGAGAGAGCCTAGGTCTCCTTCTTTTAACAATGTAAAAATCTTACCTTTTTTCATATCTGTGGCAGGTAACTTTTGAATGGGTATATATGAGGCAGACAATCCAAATAATTTGTTACAAAATTTCCAAATTTTTCTAACATCCCTCTCTCAACCCTGCTTACATCTTGTTGAAGTACAGGTATGCTTAGTGAAATAAGGACAGATAGAGTTGTGGGGGGAGGGATCTTGAACACTGACACAAATGCTGAATTTGGATATCAGATTCAGCTACACAGCAGACTTCAGACCATGTGTGCCCCTCTCTGCCGCTCAGCTTCTACATGTGCATCTATACATCTGTTATGCCAACCTACCTCTGCAGAGTTGTCGTGAAGATTTTATGGCATAGTGTCTATAAGGGCAACTCCTATGTTATTTGTAATGTGTAAGTTTGTAAGTGTTCACATGTGTCAGTTGATTGAAAGAAGAAAGGTGATTCACAATCTGCTGAAGACTAAGCTAACAGCCCCCCACCTTCAAGATGAGATACAGCTTCACCAACTTAAACCTCTTTTAACCTTTATTTCTAATTTATTTAGAGGTTTGTTATATAAAGCATTTCACTTTTTATATTGTAAAACTATAGCTAGAAAAGGATGAGTGAATGAATAAATAAATATAATTCAGTTAAAAGTGCTCATGTTCACATGTACAAAAGACATACTAGACTACACAGAAAAGACAGGCTGTCAAGGGTAAAGGGAAGTGACCACCCAGGGGAGGTTTTGCTTTGGACAGAGACACATAGAGGCCTTGAGTCCTGGTTATAGGTGGGAATTCATCTCACAATGTGGGAGGGACGGGGTAGGGAGCAGTGAGCATACTAGCAGACTGAAATTACGTGTGCTCCTATAACACAGGACTTCAGCATAATATCACTTCACAAATTCACCATGAAAACACTAAAAACCCCTAGATTAATAAAAATATTTCATTTATAGTGGAAAATTTAAAAGTGGAGGAAAATGGAGAGTAAGGAATATGAATAAGGTTCTCAAATCATGTGCTCTGGAGGAAAGAGCACCAGGAGTTGGATAACCTGGTTCAAGTCTAGCCTTACCAGGCACTACCTGGGGGATCGTGGGCAAATCTCTTCAAATTCTAGGCCTAAGTTGTTTCATCTCCAAAAATTAAGAGCTGGATTAGCAGATCATTAGGGTATCTGTCAGCTCTAAAAGCCTAGACACAGTGAAAATTGAAGCTCCACCTTTACATACCTATTAATAAAACAGATCAGTAAAAGTATCGGGTGCTTATTTTTTAAAAGTCACTCTTTTGAAAACTCACTTCACAATACAAAAAAATTGTATATCTATAAATCTTATATATATGTATGTATGTGTGCATACATGTGTACAAATACATGTGTCTGCAAAGCACATGTGTGTTACAGCTTATTACTTAAGGGAGAAACGACCGGATTAAGTCACACCTGGTTAAGGTGGATGGGGAGGAAGAGAGGGCAAGGAAAAGGAATTTGAAATGTCTGCAGAGCTCATTAATGCCCTGATACCAAATGATTCAAGGACATCTTTGGCTTTGATTCAAACAGTTGTTCTGTTCCTGAGTAACATGATGACAATCTAAAGATCCACAGCTGGACTTTGTCTGATTCTTCTGTTATAAAAGTAACAGATTTGCTGTATAGGTTGTATAACACAGGATCATTTCAGAATGAATCCTGTCAAAGCAGGGGCCCAGAGGAGCTGCTTTATGCAGTTTTGGTAAAAGATGGGATTTGTTTTTAAGTGGCTCTGGTATTATGAAAGGCTGAGCAAGCAGTTTTAGGAGATCTCAGCTCACAGTGACGATCTGTGCTTACACACACATCATGATGGGATGCATAATCCTTCCTCAGCCCCAGGGTTTCTCAGCTCACTCTTCAAACAATCCACAGGATAGATTTCTTCAAGATGAATCATCTACCCACATTGCTTATATCCTGTCTTCGCTTGTTCTGCATAAGTCTGATGACACCATGGATGCCATCAATGTCACCTTTTGATTTGAAATAAGGAGATAATCCAAGTCTTTCTCTGACACACCCTTCCTTCATTCTTGCCGTTTTTTTTTTTTTTTTCTTTTGGCCGGGGCTGGGTTTGAACCCACCACCTCTGGCATATGAGGCCGGTGCCTTACTCCTTTGAGCCACAGGTGCTGCCCCCTTCCTTCATTCTTTATTAGTCATAGCATTATCAAAATCTAAAGCAATCAGGGACCTAGGACATCATCAATTTAGCTGCTTATTAAGAAACATTAATACTTCAAATACCATTGCAACGTGAGATTAAAATCTTAAATTTCTTCCAGAGGTTAAGGTTTTTCCTCAGATACTTTTTTTCAAACTTTGCTCTTTAAACTAAAAATTACCCCTATTAAGGTTTGGCACGGATAAATCCAATGCAAAGTTCCTACTACCTCTCCAGGCTCTTCAAGCATTGTTGGATTACCAGTGCACCTGCTGCCCCTACAAGGACCACCACTCCAACTTGTCACCTCTGACTTCCAGAATTAAATTGTCATTAATGAATGACCCCAAGCATCCTTACAGCCAGTGATCCCGAAATACTTACAGGAATGAATTTCTCTCTTTTCAAGTATTGACTATATGCCCTGTGGAAGTCTTTTTCCTTTGGGGAGGAAAAAGAAATATTTTCCTTGCTGCCAAACCAATAAATTTTCTTTTTCCCCTCTGAATTTTTATAGGCAATTTTCTACAGTAAAATTTGCATGCACGGTGTAAATTTTCAGGAGCTTTCTCCTGGTGAGCCAGTTTCTCATACACCTTCCAGAAAACACTGACCACATCCTGACCAAAGTTAAGCACTGTGTAATGCTAAGCAGACCGAGGCCTACAGGAAACAAGAGGCCTCGTTCGGGACAGCTGTCAGCACTCATCCAGCACCCTGCCTTCCTCTCATCCCTCACTGCAATTAGCAAGGAGTGAGGTTTGAAGGTAAGTGGACAGATTCTGACCCCAAAAGCAAAGGAAAGAAGTCACTTGATTGCTACTTTGTAAATACTTTGCTGAGGTTGAATACTATCTGACTAATTTGTTTCTATGTAGGTGCCACGTACTAACCCTCTTCTCCTAAGACACTTGAACATCATCTTACGCATTCCTACATAATCCTGGAGAATGTTAGAGTATCACATATTCATATTTTATTTTTTTAAAAGTGGTGCCTGACAAAAACTTTTCTAAAGACAGAAAAGTAATTGGATGGTAACTCTTGATCCAGTTAGCAAAGATTTAAGTCAGATTCAAGCCAGTGGATTTTATTCAATGATGCATTCATTCAATAGACATTGTCTTTGGAATTTATTTTGCTTAAAATCCTGTGACAAATGCTGTAGTTGATATGAAAACAGAAAGAACGGCTTCTTCCCTGAAAGAGTTAATAGTTGTGTGTTTCCCACAACTGACACTCCTATGTACAGAAAGTTTAGAATCTAGAATTTGGGAACAGGAAAACAATAGCATGTTCCTTCCAGTGGAGAAATCATTAGACATGGAACTCAAAACCATAATTTGCACTTGAGTTTACGTTTTCCCATAATGTGTTTTGTAGTCAGATAAAACTAAAAGAAAAGATGGTTTATAATAAAGTATTGATCTCGTTTAGACAGTGATTCTCAACATGTTAATTTTTATCTTTCACTTAGTCAATATTAAGGCATTGGGGATGCCGTTATTTTAAAAAGTAGTTGATGCTTGAGAATATTACAGATGTGGTGAGCTAGGACACTTGCATGGTGCTTTGATTACTAGCCTGCTTTTACAGATGAGGAAACTGAGCCCCAGAAGGACAGTGGTACATTTATAAAAGCTTAAGGGCTTTTGCCTCAAGAACAGTGTCTTTGTCGCAAACTTACTGTTGTTTTACCCTTATTTTAGATATAATTCTTATTAGTTTGAATATCTAAATTCTCCAGCCCAATGAAAAGCAAATGAGAAAGAAAAAAGGTAAAGTCACTGGGATCAGAAATGACAACTGCTGCAAAATCAAAGAATTAGTAGTGAAGGAAGAAACTGGGAGAGAGACATCAGAAACATCACAGAATAAATACATTATACACATCATTTACTTTGCCGTTTGCTTTCAGGGTAATAGCTCTATGCACATCAACAGCCCCTCAAGGTTTAACTGCATTCCAGTCTACCATTTTTAGTCTCTCCTTGTCCCATTCCTGTCTCTCTCACTAAGCTCCAACCACACTGTTCTTCAGTTCTACAAACCTTGCCAAGTACTTTCCCACCTCAGAGACGTGTGTGTTGTCCTCCCGGCTTGGAATTTTTTCTCCCCGTTCTTCATATGGCTAGTTCATATGTAAGACCTAGTTCATACTGTAACTGGCATTGGATGGATACTCGGCAAATATTTGTTGAATAAATGAAAAAATAATTATCTATAGAGTTAACACTATGTCCTTCAGAAAAAGCAATCTTTAGTATATACTAACTAAAAAGCAGAGTGAAAAGTATATAGTATTTCCCACAAAAATATTTAAAATAAGTCTGCCCTAAGCATATAAGCAGCAGCAACTTCAGGTAACTAGAAGAATTCTTATTTTGTGGAATGTAATACAATCAGCACTGAGCTATGACCCCCTAACATAGTGATTTTTCTTGAAACTCACATATTCCTTGCATTGAAAGCAAAGTTTTATAACAATGTGGCTATGCAGGCTTCATTTTTATGGCAGCAAGCTACATATCATCAACTTTGGATACCTACTTCATATTTTGGCAAGAAAACAGCTGCATAAATTTCTGCCTACTCATTTTTCCAATTAAATGAAAAACAATATTAACCCAATCATTTAGGTCTGGATTAGAGAGTTAAAATTAAAAGCCTTCTAACACAATGATTATCTTCAGAAAAAGCAATAGGTCAAAAAGGCTCTGATTGTTTTATAACATAATGCAACTGCCAACAATCAATGGATTCATTCAACTCATTGAGATTTTACAGGAGAAATTCAAACCCACATTTGTATCTTCTCAATGGTTTGTCAGTCCAAGTTGCTCAGTTCACAAGTCTAAAGATGGATGCTCTCTGCCCAGCTGTGCCAATCCAACCTGGAATGGGAAACATTGAGTTCTGACACCCTTAAGAGCTACCAAAATTTCATGATGGAAATGAAGCTGACAGTTCTGTCAGGGATGTGAGAAGCAGAATCAGATTCAGTTTGTTCCTGCAGAGATGTGTTGGCTCTACAGAGCTGAAGATAATAAAAGCAAGTTTGGTAGGTAAAATAAGCAGAAATACTGACACACGGGAAGAGATGTTGAGCAAAAGGATGACATTTCATACATTCCTGATGTGGTGAGCAGTAACTCTGCCAAAGGTTCAGCAACCACTGGAGGAAAAGGAGGGGCTCAAGTGTCCCCTTAGGCTCTCCTTACATATTACATCTAGACTGCATCTCCTTATAATCTAAATCCATGCCTCCTAAATCTCTTCTCCATTAGATGGTATTTCAAGCAATGGACTTATAGGTCCTTGGCAGTATACAGATCCTGAGATGAGGCTTTTAATGATCCAAAGTTCCATTCCTCACATCCAAAGTGCCTGGGCCTGTGTGGATTGGAGGCTCTGTCCCAGTGAGGCAGGCAACCTCTGGGAGCTGAGGAACAAATTCTCTCTTAAAGTATTTTTATGATAATTATTGAAATAGATTTTAATTTTCTATAAATATTGTTGAAAAAAGTCTAAAGGTTGAGAATTTTCAAAAATACAAAAAACCTATAGGCTTCTAGTTAGGGATTTTTCATTTGTTTTTGTCCCCTGTCCTTGAGAGGGGTGTGTGTTGTGCATGTGTGTCTGATAAATAAGTATTTTTAGCTGTATTATACAGTGCAGTGTACAGTGTGATCATTTAAAAATTAGGAAATATGGCACAACACCACAAAATGGCCATTTAACTAACTTTCCACTTAATTAAATGCTATTTGCCCATCATATCCAGAGAGACATGACCTTTCTGACTGGTAAAGGAAAAAAAATGCAGAATTTACATTCTTGCCTCTATCATTTGCCCTCTCTCAGAGACGATGTCATCGTTTGCAAAATGAAGCTATAGATAATAAAATATGTACCTCAGACAGTTAGACTGAGGCTCAAATGGAATCATTCATATGACACCCTTTTGAAAATGGAAAAGTCCAATAAGCCTTCGCGTTACCTAGTGTCTCATCTAACTTCGAACTTGTCATTTTATATCATCATAAGAGATCATAGGCTCCACTTAACAGCAACCTTTTGTACCTTCAAAAGGTTGTGTTGTTGCTGTATTTGAAATCTCTTTTGGTATTTTAAATGTGGACCCATTTTTTTTTTCCCCAGGAGTTCTCTGGGTTGTGATCCTGGTCTGAAGACAAAAGCGATTTAGAGCAGACTACCTGCAGCTGTGGTGGCTACTGTGCCCTCACACAAGGGAAGCAGCACACCTTACGTTAGGCCAACACTGCTGGCCAACAAGGAGAGTGTGAGAACAACTCTGAAAGCAAGACTTAAACTGGGGTGCTATTCCCAGAGTCACTTCCTTAGGTCAGTTGGACAAAAGTCCGAAGGACTAAGAGGAGGAAGTATCATGCCCATATTTAAATGCCCAGAGTGTGAGAAGAAAACCCTATTCATGTTGCATTAATATTTTCAATAACTTTTTAGATAATATCTATGCCTATAATGATTACAGTGTGGTTAGGAAATGAACAGTAATGAATAGTGTTGAATCATTTCATCTCCTAAGGGAAAAAAAATCAAGAACAAAGTCTAATGATTATCCCTAGCAAGTAAAATATGGCAGACCACAAAATGGTTTGCCATTCTAATCCATTTCGAACATAAACAAACACATACTTGTATGCGCACACAAACCCCCACACGGAAATCACAGTCAAAAGCTAAAAGAGTTAATTTAGGCCTTGGAGAAAACTTGCTTTAAGCACTGGTTCAAAAGCTTTTAAATAGCAGAAAAATCAATACACTTTTATCAGACTTCAGTGTTTATAGAAGCAATACAAAACAGGATTTTGTAAAATGTATATATTATGCCAGATCAAACTGTAAGTTAAAACATCTGTGTCCAAGTTAATCTCAGATACAGCATGGAGATTATTTGAATTGTATGTTTCCTTTTGTGACCTTTTTAGATGTGGCTTGGGGAGGGGGAAGGAATAATTTTAAGCTTTTAGTTGCCTGCAACAGTGCCAACAATTGAACATAACAGCAATATTTTTTAAGTTACCCAGATGAATAACAAAAAGGAAGGAAAACCCCTTTAGTAATTTCAAAATAGTGTTGTATAGGGAATCTTAAAAAATAAATTATAGACATAAATGTAGGTATGTGCATCTAAGATTGCTATAGGCTATCCATGATATAAAATTTTCAATTAAAACCACTTTTATGAGCAATAATCACATTCCAAAAAAGTATACACAACTTGCTCAGGGATTATACAACTTCCTCGATGAAACAAACCTTAAAATATAAACAAATACAACGTACTCAGCTTAATATTCACCAGTGTTTTTAACAAAATAAAGAATTTTAAAGTCTTAGAGAAAAGCTTTGGTTCTTCTTTGTAGGAGACAAGAAAACAAGAACTGAAGCTGATGGAAGCTTTCTTTTTTTAGATCTGTTTTTAAGGGATCAGACATCTGTAATTCAAATCCATTTTGATTGAAACAATAAATTTGATTCAATTCTGAAATTTCATTTCAAAAGTGTAAGAGAGAAATTCATGGGACCCCTCAAAGTAAATGACAAGCCTGGTCTCTGAAATATGTCAGGAACACATTAACACTATGTAAAAATAACAGCAGAGCCAATCCAAAGTCACAGCGGCCAAATGTCCTGAAAACAGGGCTCTAGGAAAGGAACTTGTAGGTCTAATTATTAATTGTATTTTTGGAAACAACTGTAACTTATGATTGAATTCCATCTTTCATAGTTGATTATATGCTGGGCAAAAGACATGAGCCCAAGATAAAGAAGAATGCATTGTAGAAGCTCCCTGTCAAGCAGTCATTCAACAACTACAAATATGCATTGAACATACGTTATGGTCAGGAACACCTGACTTTATGATACTTATATTCTAGTGGAGAGTAAGATCACAAAAAATATGCATTACTTTATGTCAGATGTTGATGAACGGTGGAAAGAAAATGAAGCAAGGAAAGAGAATAAAGAATAAATGAGGAGTGCTATTTAAACAAGGTAATGAAGTGAAACCTCTCTGTTGAGGTAGCATTTGAGCACAGCTCTACCTAAAATGAGGCAGTAAGCCCCATAGAAGTCTGTAGAAAGAATATTCCATATACACAGAACAGGAAATAGAAGACTGCCAAAGCATGAGTTTGCTTAGTATATTTGAGGAACATTGAAGGGGTCAGTGAGACTGAAGCAGAGTGATAGAGTTGGACGAAGGTGTGCAGGTAGGAAACAAGGTCAGAGAGGTAAAGAGGGCCAGATCATTCTGCCTGTGGAATTCCTGCCAATTATGATGAAAAACCCTCAGAGGGTTTGAACAGAAAGCAGGCATGATAATCACGATGTCCAAATGACTGTGGCGTCTACATAAAGTATAACCATGAAATCATCAACACAATGCTGAAAACAGTACCTAGTGTGTACCAGATGCTCAGTAAAAATGTGTTGAATAAAAGAAAGAATAAATGAATGTAAGATATTACGGTGAGAGCCTATGCCAAACAAAAATTTATCCTTGATTCTTCTAATCAAAGCCATGCTCCCTTATACATTGCAGAATATACCTGAGCAGTATAATGAGTTAGTCATTCAGTCTAGATCATCAATGTGTTTTGTGAATTAGTTGACTAACAGATTTGGCCCAGAGTGACTATAAGTAAAAAGTAGGTTTGGTAAGTGTCTGGGTAAAAAGAAATCTAGGGGGTAAGAGTTGTGCATTTGATTCCTAAAAGAAGATGAGTAATAAAAAAATTAGGAGAATGCATCTCCAAGGGGAAGACAGTTATGGCAAATTCTTCCATTTTTCAGCTATCCAAAAGCCAGTCCCAGGAATAACACCTACCCACATCCACAAACTATTACCAGTGCCCAAGCCACTTTTTCAGAATCCAGTTTTTCTAGATCAGGAGTTTGGTCATCAGTCCTGGATTACCATTCTTCCCAGCATACTGGAAATTGGGTCTTGTGTTACTCATAAGAACACAGTTACTTATAAGAACATAGCTAGCAAGCACTTTTTACTTAGACAAGACTACATTTGGAGCTCTTTGGAGGCCAAAAAGTTATGGAGTACTCAGTTCACTAGCAGAGAAGAAAATTGGCCATTAAGAAGATCTGATTCCCTCCACACTTGGGTCTAGGAAGTTAGGACAAGCCCTTTCAATAAGAGGGCATATTAAAAAGTACCTTTGTCCCATGGCTTAGTACTATTCAACCATTTTTAGGTTATACAGTTTTCTTCATCTGAAGACATTAAGTGGTAGTCTTAAGGATGGGCATATCTTTCATATATTTAAGCAGCAGAAAAAGAAATTGAAATTCTTATTCATGATTTAAAGCAGTAAACAGAATAAGTTAATATTACTTCTTATATACAATAATTTCAAGTACATTCTTTATTCTACGTATATAAATGTTCTTCATTGTAAAAATAACTTTTGTTTGAGTATAAAAGTTATGCAGTCTTATTGTTTGAAACATTGCATATTTTTATAAATAAATCATCTATAATTCAACAACTCAGAGATAAGAAATAGTAATATTTTCTTATGTTTTACTCTAGTTATTTTTTTCCTCTGTCTATACATATCCACTCCTCCTATTTATGTATTCAATTCCTTCTTTTGTTCCACAAAGAACTTGGGGTGCCCATGCAGGAGAAATTTTCAGCGACAAGAGAATAAGAGGGCAGGTCAGGAGACTGGAGAGGACCCTGCCAGCGGCACATGCACACAGTGACCAGAGCATGAGAGGGCAGGGCAGGAGACTGGAGAGGACCTTGCCAGCGGCACATGCACACAGTGACCAGAGCATGAGAGGGCACGGCAGGAGACTGGAGAGGACCCTGCCAGCGGCACATGCACACAGTGACCAGAGTATGAGAGGGCAGGTCAGGAGACTGGAGAGGACCCCGCCAGCACCACACGCACACAGTGAGGAGAGCATGAGAGGGCAGAGCAGGAGACTCGAGAGGACCCTGCCAGTGCCACGCGCACGCAGTGGTCGTCAGCTGGGGGAAGAAATTAAACCCCCTCACTTCCTGGGACACTTCTTTCATAGAAAGGAAAAGCCTTAAACCTCCGAGAGAGGGGAAAACCATTCTTTGGCTATGAGAGCCAGCAAAGATCCATACGTTCAATTAGTTCTACTATAATTTCAAATTCATTATGGCCAAAATATGTCATTTTTTCCCCTTAATATCTCTACTGTATCCCCATGGATGGTGCTGTGATCCACCCAGTTAGCACCCACTAACTGCTGACTACCCACTCTGGAGTTCATCATGACTCCTTCTGTCTGAGCTCTCACCCGTTAGGGAGAAATTTGTCCATCTTTCTAACTGACTCTCAGACCTAAAAGGGAGAGCCTGTTAATTCCAACTGGCATAATGTAAATAGGGCCCTTGCCATCAGCTCCCACACCATGATAATGGCTTCCTAATTAATACTTTTGCCGTCTCTCCACTTTCCCCACATTGACTATTTTCTGTTTCTTCTTAAATTTCTTCACTCTCTCCACATCCTACAAGTTGAAGTCCAAACTCCTCAACAGATCAAAGACCAGCTAATCTTTCCAAATGCATTAGACACCCTACCACCCGTCTCCCATCCTAAAGCTCATGCTTCAGACACACCGAAAGAAACGCTACTGCGCCAGCATCCTGCACTTCCTCATACCCCAGGGCCTTCTACGGGACAGTTGCTCATCCCAGAATAGTCCTTCCTGCCTTTTCTACCTGATAAACTGGCATTCACCTTTGAAGACTCAACTGAAGCATCTTCACCTCTGCAAAGTCATCTCTGAGCTGCTCCCCCAGTCCTGTTGTGCTCCCAGTTATTTCCCTTGCTAAGCTAGGAGGCCCTCAGTGTAGGGCTATTGGAAATACCCAATTTGTCTCTATTTTATTCCTAGTAGAAACTGCAGACCCCAGCAGAATGCCTGGCAAATAACGCATGTTCAATATATTTGTTGACTAAATCTGAAATGAAGACACAGACATGACAACTTATTCTACCCTCAATGTCAATCAGGAGTTAAAGTGGTTAGTACCATCAATGGGACACGACCTAGTTCTCTAATTTCAGATGAAATATATTCCTGTTTCTATTTATGAGTTCTGAAGAAGATTTTAAGAAGAGGGAGCTACACCGTCTCATTTGGTTCAGAGAAGAGAAACCCCTAATGAAAGGCTGTACATGGTTTTTCAATTCCAGCCTTTGGTAAAATAGACATGTTTCATCATGGCATTGCTAGAATTCCCTAGCAAGGGGCTTTTCCTAACCTAGGCAAAAAGGTTTGTATCTAGGCCTTACCCACTCTTGAATAATTTCTGAAGGATATGTGTTCAGTGATAACATTTCTACTGAATCCCAAAACAGGCAATGCTTTATTTAATTAAAGAACAATGTGGTGATAATCACCATTTATTTTCAAGTGTTGCATATTTGTTTCAACAAATTTAAAAACATTTCCTAAAGGATTTTAAAGAAAGTCACCAAGTATGTTTAACAAAACAACATATGGAATGCTAATTTTGTTGTGATGCTATACTCTAATACAGCAAGAAACAGATTTTTCGTAAAATCAGCAGATTTGCAAACACTAATTAAGAAACACTGAAAACTATCAAGGTCAATTTGAAAATCCATTTGAAAACAAATATTCCTAGTCTTGTTAGGAATTTCCTACCAAGGATTCACTGTACATCAATAAACTTCCACCAAGCAACTTTTGCAGTGAAGATAAATAAATAAAGACATAATTTCAATTTTTAATACAAAGCCAAACAAACAGCAAGGTTTGGAGGGCTGGGTGGAAATAACCAATTCATCTTTATCAGTATGATCTTTACTCAGGAATCTAAGATCCTTAGAGTAGAGGATTTCCACTTAATTTAAGCTACATCACTCCTAAAAGACTTCCAGGACTTGTGTGTTTGCCATATGGAATATTTCCTATAATGTTAACTCTCTGCAAGAATGATTCTCTGCCTTGTGTGGAAAGAGCAAGCAACCCTAAGAAACTAGTTTTACGAGTTATAGCTCTATGCTGCCCTTTGCCCTGTGGTCATTCCTCCTTCTGTCTCCCTGTCCCTTTGTCTTTGTCTCTGTCCCCCCCCCCCAAATGGGGGGGGAAATATGTATGTAGGTCTTTGTGCCTGTGGCTCAAGCAGCTAAGGCGCCAGCCACATACACCTGAGCTGGCGGGTTCGAATCCAGCCTCGGCCTGCCAAACAACTATGATGGCTGCAACCAAAAAATAGCTGGGCGTTGTGGTGGGCACCTGTAGTCCCAGCTACTTGGTAGGCAGAGGCAGGAGACTCGCTTGAGCCCAGGAGTTGGAGATTGCTGTGAGCTGTGATGCCACAGCACTCTACCCAGGGTGACAGCTTGAGGCTCTGTCTCAAAAAAAAAAAAAAATATATATATATATATATATGTATTTAGGCATATGTCATGTGTGCACATATATATGTGCATGTTATGTGTAAGCCTGTGTGTGTCACTTTCTAAATGTTCAGATTTTCAACCAGTTGCCAATGACTCAACACTCGTGTGGTAAACTTAGATGTATGCTTAGAGCTACTCAGTTCTTGCCAGTTAATTGCATGCAGACAGGCTCGGAAGATGTATTATATTTACACTCTCTAAGAACAGAGCCACGAGTGACACAAAAGTGTTTTAAAGAGGGTAATTCAAAACAAATTACCCTTTTACATAAGACCTCTTGACCAACAACAAGAGAAGAGCTGATCTGAATCCAAATAGAAAGGATAAAATGTACTGTTACATATCCAGAGACTAATACTTTCATATTAAAAGTTTAACATATTATTGTTACATCTCTTTATGCCTTGTCTTGCTTCAGAATGGACTTACAGTAGTTCTATTTGAAACAAGTTTGAGACTAGCCAAAGTTTCAAGAGTTGTTGTTGAATGGAATTTGGCCTTTTGTTGTTACTGAATTCCTTTTGATGAAAATTAATGTAAATAACATTTACCTGAATGGCTCAGTACTCTGTCTCACAGATCCACAATACTGGGCTGCCCAGACAAAGGCCAAAATGTCTTTGAGATATGATGTCAAAGTAGGTGAAACCAAAATGCAAAAGTATATCAGAGTAAATATCCCAGAGATTAATTACTCTAACTTGTCAACTGATTCCTCCAGGGGTCATTATCTCACAGACAAATACACCTTCTCTTCCCCTACCTTCTTCAATTTCATTTCACTAAAAATGAGAAAAATTTTAGACTATTGTATGGGAAGGACAATCACAGCCACTGGGTGACCCTGTCACACTTAATGTATTGTGATGTCTAGAACTTTTACCTATAAGATACAGAGAACATGGAACTAAGACACAAAACACTGGAAGTTCTACTTTATTTGTTCATTTATTTATTTATTTATTTATTTTTTGAGACAGAGTCTCACTAAGTTGCCCTTGGTAGAGTGCTGTGGCATCATAGCTCACAGCAACCTCAAACTCTTGGGCTTAAGCGATCCTCTTGCCTCAGCCTCCCAAGTAGCTGGGATTATACGCACTCACCACAATGCCTGGCTATTTTTTTGTTGTAGTTATTGTTGTTTGCCAGGCCCTGGCAGGGCTTGAACCCACCAGCCCTGGTGTATGTGGCCAGTGCCCTAGCTGCTGGGTGCAAGCAATCCTCCTGCCTCAGCCTCCTGAGTAGCTCCAACTATAGACACTGCACTGCTTTGCTGGCTTATAAAGTTTTAAAGCATATATGTATTTTTTTTTTTTTTGAGACAGGATCTCAGCTGTTGCCCTGGGTACAGTGCTGTGGCATCATAGCTCACAGCAACCTCCAACACTTTGGCTTAAGCAATCCTTTTGCCTCAGTTTTTCTATTTTTAGTAGAGACAGGGTCTTGCTCTTGCTCAAGCTGATCTTGAACACTGTGAGCTCAAGCAATCCACCCGCCTCTGCCTCCTAGAGTGCTAAGATTTTAAAACATTATTTATTGCTAAGTTTAAAACACTCAAACACCACAGCGCAGTGATTAGCACATCTAAATTAGAATTTGTGGGCCTTCAAAGTTTCCCTTCAGGGTACAACTTCAACTCTATGGAGTAAGGTGTGAACGTAAGAAGATGGGAGCATATGACTGGAAACCAACTTGCATATGAGCCCAAACCAAGTGGACTCACATGGACAACTTATATGAAAGGATACACAGTAAAGCTGAAGAAAACTCCAGGCTCAGAGTGCTTTATGGTATCGATAATTCAACTGGACTGACTGCATACATGGCTTTCTTACAAATTCTGACTAAACCTAAAGAATTTTCAAATAATTGATTGTTCCCCTATTTAGTCATGTTTATCCACAGTGGTTTTTTTTTCTATCCTTTTAATTCAGTGTTTAAATATTCACAGCCATCTAGACACATTATTTAAAAGCCCAGAGATGGCTCACATGTATTTACTTCATGAAAGAGAAAAGAAACGTCAGTGATACAGATGTCAAAGTCCCAGAGGTAAAAAAAGAATAGCAAAATGCAAGACTAAAATTAATGCCTTTTTTATTCTGTAGTAAAGAATACGTAATATGAAATTTGCCACTTTAACATGTTTTAAGTAAGCAATTCAGTTGCACTAAGTACAATCACAATGTTGTGCAATCATTACCACTACAGTAGCCTTGACCACCCAAGGGACTGTAACAAACCATCAACAATGGAGGTGGTCAACATAAGAAACTAGGCTTACTGTACTAATACATACATGTGGTGCATGTCTGGTCTATAAAAATTAGGTCAATTTAAGGAACTGGTCATGTAGGGAGGTGGTCAACTATGGAGGGTCTACTGTATTAACTCCTCATGCTACCCCTCCCCCTGAGTCTCTGTAATCTCTATTCTATTGTTAATCTCTATGAATTTGTCTATTCGATGTACCTCATATAAGTTAGAATCACAACAATATTTTTCCCTTGTGCCTGGTTTATTTCACTTAGTATAATGTTTCAAAGTTCATCCATATAAAGCATGTATCATTCCTTTTTTATGAATAATATTCCATTATATCCTGCTTTTTGTTGACACAGTCATCTATTGATGGATACTTGAGTTGTTTTCATCTTTTGACTAATGTTGCTATGATCACTGATACACAATATATAAAGTATCTGTTCGAATCCTGGCTTTCAATTCTTTGGGGAGTAATTGCTAAGAGTGGATCTACTAGATCATACTGTAATTCTAAGTTTAAATTTTTGAAGAACTAGTAGACCATTTTCTATAGGGGTTGTTTTGTCTTACATTCCCACATTGCACAAGGATTCTTATTTCTCCACATCTTTGCCAAAATTTGTTATTTTCCAGTTTGTTTCTGTAATGGGCAACCAAATAGCAGTGAAGTGCTTTTCATTGTGGGTTTAACTTGCATTTCTCTAATGACTAATGATGTTGCACATCTTTTTATCTGTTTATTGGCCATTTTCATATATTCCTTGGAGAGATATTTAGCCACGTCCTTTGACCATTTTTAACTGAGTTGTTTGTTGTTCAGTTGTAAAAGTTCTTTATATAGTCTAGATATTAATCCCCTATCAGATATACAGAGTGGCCATAAAGTTCACATGCAATTTAAATAGTTGTACATGAACTTTATGGCCACCCTGTATAATTTACAAATGTTTTCTCCCATTCTATGGGTTATGTTTTCACCCTCTTGATAGTGGCTTTTGATGTTCAGAAGTTTTTAATTTTGATGGAGTATAGTTTGTCTATTTATTCTTTAGTTGCTTGTGTTAGGGGGGGCATATCCAAGAAACCACTGCCAGATCCAGCATCATGAAGATTTCCTCCTATATTCTCTTATAAGAGTTTTATAGCATTAGGTCTTACATGTAGGTCTTTGATTGGTTTTGAGTTAAGTTTTTGCATAAAATAAGGATTGAGTTTCATGCTCTTGCATGTGGAGATCCAGTTTTCCATCTTGGCACCTTAGTCAAAGAATAGTTTGCCATTTACATGCAGGTTGGTTTCCATGCTCCCTAATCCAGGATCTCTATTCTATTGCATTGGTCTATATGCCTGTCCTTAGGTCAGATCACAATATTTTGACTACTATACCATAGTGATGAAGTAAATTTTGCAGTTTGGAAGTGAATTCTCTACCTTTGTTCTATTTCAAGATTATTTTGGCTATTTGAGGTCCCTTTAGGATTGATTTTTCTATTTCTGCAAAAAATAACACTGGGACTTTGATAGGGGTTGCACTGAGTCTTTAGATCATTTTGGATAGTAATGTCATCTTAACAATATCGTTTCTAATTCGTAAATACAAGATGTTTTTCCATTTCTCTATATATCCTTTAATTTCTTTTCATTCATTTTTTTTAATTTGTTCTTAAAAACAGTTATAACTATGGCAGAAACTGTTCCATATAGATGCTTTACAGGTATTAATTTAACAATTACAATAATCTGAACATGAAGTATGATTTTAACTCAATTTTGTGGATAAGGAAATGAAGCCCAAAGAGGTTAAATAACTTGTCCAAGATTGCATAGCTGGTAAGTGACAGAATTAGGATCTAAACCCAGGTAGTCTTGCTCCAGAGACATGGTCCTATTATGCTATATTCCTTTTCAAACATTCATTCATTCACCAAATACACACACCCACACCTGCCAGTTCCCCAGAAGCAGAACCTGAGACAAGAGTTCATGTGCGAGTGATATTAAAGAAGCACTCCTTGGCCAAACCAGTTAAGGGAGTAAGGAAAGCAGGATAAAGAAGGCGAAGAAAGAAGCCAAAGGTTTGAAGTCAGGTGAATCTGACTCCACCTGAGCCTTTGGGGAGGTGTGGAGTGTGTCCCCACCTAAAGGAAATGAAGCTGGGCTTTCCCACAGCTGCACCATTCATCAGCTCCAGATCACTCTGCCAGGGATGTAAACTTCTACACAATCCCAGCTCTCCATGTGTCTGAAGGAAGTGACTCCAGTAATTCAAATTTATTCCTCTGGAGAAAGTTATAAATTTAAGTTGGTAGAAATAAAGTGTACAGGAACTGAAGGATGGCTACACAGAGGTGGTAAAGTGGACCCAGGGGATCTGGGTAGAGCACCAACAGCACATGTTGTGCGTAAAGCACTGTGCTTAGCACTGAAAAAGCAAGATAAAAGCAACCAGTGCATCATCTTTAGAGGGGTTATGCACTGGTAGAAAGTCACGCATACTTTATGTATAGTGCATGGTGATAAATACCATGGGGGTGGGGGGCAAATAGATTGCAAAGAAGTTAGAGAAGAGAGCAACACAACTGTTCCATCCCTGGCTAAGGAAGTTACAAAAATATCATTGAACAGATGGTGTTTGATCTGAAGTTACTAATACAAATGGAAAGATTTGAAGAAAGCCTCCTAGACCAATCAAATGGTGTGAATAGCCGCACAGAGGTATGAATACACAGAGCACTTTCATAGTTGTGAGCTCATCAGTGCTGTACTTCCATATATAATGAGTTGTCCCCAAAGTGTTAAAAGTATACATTCTCAGCCTGCCCCAGACCTATTGACTCAGACACTCAGGGGTGGGGTCCAGCAGTCTGTGTCTTAACCTACCCTGCAGGTAACTCTGATGCACACTCACATTGGAGAGATATTGCTTTACCACACCAGACTGCAACCCCACGTGCACCAGGTGCACTAGGCCACCCAGACCCCTGCTATCAGCCCAACACCACACTCACATTCCTACTCTAGAGCAAATAACAGCCAGAAATGAAAAGGGAGTTTGGAGTAGATGAAGGGAGAGGCATCTAGAAAGCAACCTTCTGTGAGCAATGAGGTTGAGGCTTAGGTGACCTAAAATTCCATGAGGCCCATTCAGTGAGAAAAAAATGACAGGCAGGAAGGATTTCACTGATCAGAGGATGAGGACCAGACCACCATCATGAGCTGGCCATCCTCCCTACCCTTTTTCTAGAGGTTTGAGGAGTTCTTGACAATAGTTTAGAAACAAGGCTAGTTCCAGGGTCTCCTAAATATCCACAATGCCTCAGAAAATGACTGGCCAACAAAGGATGAGGGCAGACAGCACCACCACAGTCTGAAATCATATGTCACATTACTACTGGGAAGACCAGATATTTCCTACAGAAACATGGTTGAGAAATAAACACGAATATATCATTATATGAGATATGATTTCTGAAAGAATGGCATAGTTCAGTGGGACAAGATATATAGAATGGTATCAGAAACGTATGATTTGGGGGGCAGTCACCCTAGGTCAGGACGAGGAGCCATTAGGCCTGGGAGGTTGCACTTTAGGTAAGCGACTCTAGAAAATTAGGCAAAATGGATTAGAAAGGAGATGTCCTGAAAGAAGGAAAATCTGTTATAAGGCTCAGAAGGAGAATTCTGGATAGGAGGAAAATTATGAGAAACTGTGGAGATAAAATTGATAAAGACTTGGCTAAGGAAATACCAGGGAATATTTTGAGGCAAACTGTGGATATCAATAACTACAGTACACCTCTTCTGCCAAAGTCTGCTTTTTAGCTGAAAAACCAAATTCATTTTTACCCTCAAAATTATGGTCATTAAAATAGTCCACACAGTTAAAACTTGTACATAGAAACTGCAACTATACCAATGCTGTTTAACTCACATTTACCAGAGAAGAGTTCTTAAACTTGGACAAGCTAACCAATTCCAGGTGTCGTTAAGATAAATGCATGCTGGGCGGCACCTGTGGCTCAAAGGGATAGGGCCGGCCCCCTATGCCAGAGGTGGTGAGTTCAAACCCAGCCCCAGCCAAAAACTGCAAAAAAAAAAAGATCAATGCATGTAATCACACTATTACCTTAAATCTACAGATATACTCATTCCTTCACAAAGGTAGCAGGTTAGGAATCAACAAAATGCTATTCTACATGCCACTAAACTCTCTGTATCAGTTAGAATAAGTTTAGAGAAAACATCCACAGAGTTAGGCATTATCTTATTACCAGCTCATCATAAAAAGTTAACATCTGCACAAGTTTTTATCATTCTACGCTAATATCAAATATTTGCTGAGTGCCTGTTACATGGCAGGCACTATGCTACTTACATCCCTTACATCTGATAATGTTGGGATGCAGAACATTAAATGCATTGCCCAGTGTTATACAGCTTTTTAGTAAAAAGCCTAAGCTTCAAATCCAGATCTGCTGATACCAGATCAATTTCTCTTCACGTTACCTCTTTTAATTGAATCTTCTTAACAATCCTTTGCGACAGTCATTATTATCACATTTTGCAGGCAAGGAACATAAAATATGGAGAAGTTAAGTGTGGGGTTCAAGAGGAGCCCACCAGGAAGATCTAATCTGAGTTGTCTGAGTGCTGCTCTACTATCTAATATGAGGATACTCTGGGGATATCTTCGATATTTCCACAACTCTCTCTCTCCCTCTCACACACACACACATACACACACAAGTAATGTGACAGCTTGGTCACAGAGGTAGTGTTGTAGACAGTATCTACACTTTGACTTCCCACTATCAGTTAATAATTATCAGTTTGGGGGTGAAGATATACATACTTATATCTATACAGATATAGACAGACAGACAAATAGTTGTTTTTAGAAAGTAACAAAGGAACCACATAGACTAGCTGTGGTTTCTGGAAATCCATGGAGGAATTTTTATTAAAAAAAAAATTTTATCTTAATAAAGAAAACACTAAACATGTCCAATAGCATTAAACTAGGTGGCTTCATTCTACCTCAGTTTATCACATCTACTCTATATGATGCAACTCTCAGAGACAGCATCAATCCAGAGAACACATACATTTTACTAAATAAAGACCTTCTGTGTTATCTGAAGGTAATTTTTGCAGCAGAATGATTCCTTAAATAATTCTGAGTTACTCCGTCACTTGCAGCCATACCCCCAATTCACGTCTTCCTTTCCTTCATGCGTCAATGTTCATTTTAAAGACAGAAAGGACAGAGCATGACAAAACTCAGAAACAACTGCAAGATTATTTTTTTTTAATCTGGAACACAATCCAAAAGTAATTATTACCTGCTTGATCATGTCCATAAACTGTTGTTGCCATTATGAACATTTTTTTTCATAGTATTTTAAATAAAATGTATTCTGGAAATAAACTACTTTCTGCTCATGACAACAAGCACAGATAATTTACCTGCATTCTTCAGGTCTCAGACTCGGAATAGAGAATGAATGATGTGAGTTCAGCCAGGCACAGAGTCTGCAATCACAGTCACAAAGTCATGTAAACAGAAATCAGAATTTCCCAAATCCTGTGATTAGGTCAGGAAATCTCAAATCCCTGAACCAATTGATTAATACAACTATGATAGGTTCAGGAAACAAAGTGAGGGGGGTGGTTGGAAGTGCCTGTACAAGAAAGGCTATACTTAAACATAATTTGCCCTTTTCCTTCCTTGCCTTTGGGGAAAGCAAGATGGAAGACATTGCCCAGATAGTAGTAGTCTCTGTGTTTGGGCGAAGTTCGAGGTTATCATTTATGTATTCTTCTTGCACTTTGATCTTAGTCATGCTGACAAAGGAAATGAGTGGAGCAAGCCAGGCAAACCCCCAATGCATGGTAATCGTGACAGATGAACGGGGTTGAACTGTTCCAGCTGTCCTCGCAGGCCATCACCAGGCCCTGTGTGATCTATTAGTGGTGTGAGCCCAGGTGCGGGGCCTCTGCTCCAGGCTTGCCGAGCGCAGCCCCGGCGCTGGCCATTAACTGATGTAAGTAAGCACTGGGTAACTTATGAAAAAACCATGCAACATGAACATCAGTCAGGAAATGGTTACAAATTAGAAAAAGAAAAAGGTATCTGGCGCAGAGGCCCCCCTATGCCACAGTAATAAAAGCAACTTCCTCTTTTTCCTAATTTCAGAACCACAGAGTGGAATTCTCTCCATATGAAATTACTCACAAGTTGCAGCCTGCACTAAACTACCGCCTGTCCCCTTCAATGTATCACAGTGTAGTCACATAGAAACAGATGTTACTGCTTGACTGTCACACTGTTAAGGGAAAGTGTCATGCGACATGGGGAACAGCGACCTATGACCTCTCAAGAACAATCCTCCAGCACCTCATAGATGCTTTTGTTCTTTAGAAAAACTGGTTCTTTAAAGTTTGATAAAGCATTCCAAGATGGTACAGTTCAAGTTTAATGATTCTGATAGACTCCGTACTTGAGTTGACAGGAGCCTCTTACAGCTTGCAACCCAGGTATAATGCTGCCCTAAGGACACCCACTTACTTCACTCTGTCTGTTATCCTCAGTCTGGGTCGCTGGGTACCACTGCCTCAGACCAGCCTTCTGTGCTAGTCAGAATCATGTACTGTCTTGCCTGTGTCCCCAAGATTATTTTTACATGTTTGTATCATGACACTTATACTACACCACTGTAATTAGTCATCGTGCTTATGTTGTCCCTCCTTCCAATGGTCTCTTCCTGTGGGCAGGAAGTATGCCTTCTACTGCCCCCATTCAAGGACTGGGCACATATGGCATCCACTGTTGTATGTGGAGGGAATGATGGATATATTTCAGCCTGAAATGTCAATGTTTATTATGGCCAAGTAAAACAGGTATTTATTTCTTTTTCTGTTTGTTTTAGATTGTATACTTCCTCATGATTTAACTAAACTACTCCTCTGTTTACAAACCTTGTGAGAGATAGTTTAAAGATGTTTAAAATGTTGTATGAGTATAAGTTGAATATGTTTATAGAATTGATAGTATTCCTGGTAGCATTCAGCCTACAAGTCATTTCTCTCCAAAGAGGCAGGATATCCCAAGGGAAGATAAATAGAAATTTATATTCAGCAGAAACTTAGTTAAGCCTCTTGTATCAGAATAGAAGCTTTTCAACACAAAGGCCAAAACCCTCATTATGAATGTAACCAAGAATGAAATGGGAAATAAGAGGACAAGAAGATTGTAATTCATAAAAACAAAAGTGTTCCAAGAAGACCGTCAGGAGGGGGTCCTAGGAGAAGCTGCTGGGTAAAGAGCCTTCCCACGTGAATGTGGAGGGCTGCAGGGAGGGCTGAGTGGGGGCCTCTGGGCAGCAAGTCCTTGTAGACACACAGGACGCGGCAGGCTGATGGAAGGCCTGGAGAAGGCTGCCACAGGAGCCTGAAAAGACAAGAGATGGGTGTACAGAAAGCAGGTAACATGAATAAAAGAGAAGACAAGAAGAAGGAAAAGTGCTTCCATGAGACTTTGTAGCCAGACTGGGAGAGCTCAAGTATAGTAAATCCTAATGAAAAAAGGTGAAATGTATGAACACCCTGCGTCTAGAATACCTTGCAAGACAGAAAACAGACAATGAGAGTAAAACAGCAAGGGAAAAGAACAATGGCTATTTCTGGCTAGGGAGAACTTTCTAAGTGAACTGAAATCAGCGGCCAAAGGGAAGTGTATATTTCTGTTTGTTTGAAATGTTCAAATAATTACTTAGCACATTTACTTAATGTTGTCTTCATACTACATGAGTACATGGTTCTCAAATAAAACTTTTTGGTCGTAACTCTCAGGATAAGAATCCTGCAAAGTTATTGTATTGATACCAAATGCCTTGTGAGGGTGGTGAGGCCATAGTAGGTATCCTAACCCCACACAGGAATAAATAGTTCTTGATGGAATCTGCCTCTACTCCTGCCTTCTTTTCTGAGAAGAGATGAAGCGAGATAGAAGAGAATTTATGTCATAAAGCAAATGCAATCTAAAGAAAGCCTAGGCATTGCAGGGAAGAAATACTCCAGATTGCTACACAGCAGAAATACTGTGTACTAGGTACCACCAGCAACAGCAAAACAACACAAATACTCTCTCCCTGTAGGGTGAGATACAGCCCACAGAAGAAGAGAAGGCATAAGGCACTGATATCCCATAAAAGAACTGGAGGACCCAAAGTCACAGAAAAAATCCACCTGGGTTCAAGTTCTCTTCAACAGGTGACAGAGCCTCTATTGTATATAACAATGTATGATTGTTGATAGCCATCCTGAACTACTGTTGGTAAAGCTTCTCAACAGTTTGCCCAGTCTCCAGTGACTATCCCTTGCATCTTTGTGTCAAAGTCTGAGTAATTATCCTAAGAGATAAACCCACTCATGCTATCTCCTGCTTAAAATCCTCTCCTAGATGACTTCCAGTGCCTGTAAAATGAACTCTGAACTGCTTTAGGATGGCATGGAATATGCCTCAGAACCTGACCCCAATATACGTTTCCAGTTTGCTCTTCCACTTTCCTCTCCCCTCATCTTTTTCTTCTGCTTCACTAGACTCATCAATGTTACAGGAACGATTACATACAATCAGAAATCTATCCTGCTTCCTTGTGCTACTCCAATAGTTATAATTTGCTTTCCACAACTCACATACAAAAATCAAATTTGCCTTTCAAGGTTCTGCTCAAATGTCATTTTCTCCATAAATAAAGATCTTCTTGCTCACAAAACTTCTTCTTGCCTATGTGTTTGAGCCACATTACACTTATGTCTGATTGCATGGCCATTGGAAATAGAGTTACTAGAGAGTTACGTGTGTGTCCACACTTCCAACTAGGTAATCCTGCTCAGACAGAGGCACACTCTCTTATCTTCTTTGCGTTTTCCTCCTAGACAGTTTCAGCCATATGCTTCCATTTCTTTCATGCTTGCTCTAATTTGTTATCAATTAAATTTGGTCATTATTCTAAGATTTATTAGGGTTTCTTATTTGTTATCACAAAAAGAGTTTCATTTTCAGTATTTTCTATCCATAATTCACTAGTTAAGCCTATAGGAAGTCTAGGCCATCTAACCAAATGTCAAGTAAAAGTTTAAACAATAAAGGGACAGAAATGTAGATTCACGAAGGGCAGTATCTATCTTGTTAACTAAATGAAACAATTTGGGCACAGGTGTACCCCCAAACAACTAGGTATTGTATATTTCTAGGTATATCTGACCTGTATTAGCTGTATGCTTACATATAGACATAGTATCCCTTGTATTTCATTGTACAAACATGACCGTTGTAATTATCCACACAAAAACTAAGCCTCAAGTTTTCAAAGCTACTTGAAACGATACAAGACAATATATTTTGAACTGAAACTAGAACCAGTTTAAACAATCTGCTTTGAGTTTTACTAATGACTTAAAGCAATTATTGTATACTTGCTTATAACTAGACACAAAAATATAAAATATGATTCTTTCCTTCAATAGGCAGATAGAAAAGACACATATTAGGTGTTAGAAGAGAGGGGAGGATGAGCAGATAGGTCCCAGGGGGTTTTTAGGGGAGTGAAACTATTTTGTATGACGTCACAATGATGGATACGTGTCACACATTCAGTAAAATCTAGAGGATGTACACCACCAACAGCAAACCCCCATGTCAACTATGAATTTTGGAGGATAGTGATGGGGTAATGCAGATTCATCAATTGCAACTGAAAGAGCTAAAGAAATTGCACCCCAAAATGTGATTCCTTGGTATAAAAAATATTTTGAGTTAAAAGGACATTTTTTAATAAGAAAGCACTGGCCTCTCCTCTATAAAACCCAAGTAACCTGATTTAGAATCAGAAAAGGCTGATGATTTCCTTATTGCAAACAAATGGACCTGCCCCTAAAGTCATTTGAAGCAGGAGACCTGTCTTTCAGATTAATTTACAATTTAATCTTTTCCCACCCATATCCACATCCCCCTAGCAACCACTTGGCTACACCTATACTTTCCAGTTTCTCTCCCTCCTCCCTTCTAAAAATCTTTAAAAGCCACTGACCATCACTGAGATTTTGAGAAATCATTTTTGTGGTTCCCCCCGTGTGCAAAATATTTGAAATAAACCTTACTGTTATTAATCTACCATAACTTTGAGTTGATCTTTTCAGCAAACCAACCTAAGTGAAAAGGGCAAGTTTTGCCGTGACTCCTACAACAAATGTACCACTCTCATGGGATATGTTGATAACACGGGAGGCTGTGCATATGTGGGAGCAGGGGGTACATGGATAATACCTGTATCTTTCACTATCAATTAGTTTATTAACTTTGCAAATGTATAATGGAACAATTGGCACATTTCTTTGAAATAGGCCTTTTTTGATTTAAGTCTCTTTCTTAACCATGGAAAAATCTAATTAATGAGAATAACACACTTTATATCAGATAATTTATTCATAATGAAACAGGAGATAACAATAGCACTTGATGCAATCTGAGGATACAGTATGAGGGTTAAAGTGAGACTTCAGTAGTGTGCACAGCCATGCCAGTGTGATAGGTGGGCATTCCCTTCCCATAGATCTGTTACATGTAGCAGTAACATACATCTGAATCTAAGCTAGCCCAGGAGGAAAGGGCCCTGTTAAACTTATTCTAAATAGAAAACCTATGTCAAAGTTGAAAGACATTTGAGCACAGTACGTGAAGATTAACGTCTTGGATGTTGAAATTCATGTGATCCATATTATATGTGATTCTGGTTTTGCTGATACACACAGAGCTGAGGCTATCTGATCAAATTAAGGGAATCTTACAAACAAATCAGTAGGCCACGGAGGACATAATAAGCTCACAGAGAGTGCATTGCCTCAGCCATATTCACTGCTGCTATCTTCATCCTAATGCTACAATTCTTTGGGTATTTCTGGAGTCAGAAGTTAAAAGAACACACCCATGATTTTTTTGTAGCTAGAAAACTTAAGTTATTCTCTGTTTTTGTAAAAATCAAATAGAAAAAGAAAGAAAGAAAAAAGAATATTACACTAAATCTCTTTTCAGGCTGTTGTCTGGTCTCTTAGAACCTAGATTCATGGACCTGCTCTCACTTTCATAAAATTCTTTTCCCTCCTTTGTCTTGGTTTTTTTTTTACAACTAAACCTGGATCTAACAGCATTTAATGTCCTGAAGCTTTCAGGTAAGGCCATATTTCACATCATATTTTATTTTTGGTCTTGGCAGTAAACTTGGAATTAGCCATTAAGTTAGGATTTCTCATCTAGTCAACTCCAGGAAAAAAGTACAATAGAGAAAGGAAGAAAGAGCCAGAGACCTTGACTAACATGAACTATATTAAACTAGAAAAAAAAAAAAAAAGGATTCCATGTGTGCTCCAATAGGAAAGAAAAAAAGGAAGGCTCAACATTTCCATCAAATAAGGACTTCTTCCAGCAGAGAGGCTCCACAGAAAACCTTTCACTGACCTTTATCCGGAATACTGAATATGTCATGACTTTCTTCAATTCTACCTCCTCAGTCCGTGCTATCAATTGAGGTTTACGAGGGTGAAGCTATTATTTCTAAAGAGGGAGGAAAAAGAATTTGTTCTGAAAATATCTGCTTCTCCACCCCCACCTTTCTTCATTTGTAAAACAAGCCATCTAAGTCTCTCAGGCTATTTTTCCGCAGCCTTGTTTATAATGTGGTAATGATTATGCTAATACCAGCTGGGAATACATCTATGTGGACATGCTGTGTGAGTGCATTTGGGGGCGAGAGGGGAGAGCCCTATAAGTGCATAAGGAGAACTATTCAATAAAATTATAGTACATGTGTAGCCCTCTTTCCATATTTACTAGTTTCTGTAAGCTCCTTCTCAAATGGGAAATAGACCATGTTTCCTTTGCAGAGGGACAGTTATTGAATAACGAAAACCATGTGTTCTGCTATGTCTTACTCGTCTGAGCACTCTGTGGCTATTTTCTAAACCAAATTAATAACAGTATACTAAACTTATTTCCCCAGTGAAAACTTCTGGCTACTAATAGTGTCAATATATTCACCCCACTGCCCAACGAAGCTCAGGCAATCACTACATAACCAAAGTCTATGATGGCACCAAGAGAGGAGAAAGCAGCTTTCACGGTACACCCTCTAATTGAATGATACTGCTTACACAAGCAATAGAGTATTACATCACTTTCTCTACAAAGAGAAGGGAATGTGAAATTTCAGAAAAGAGGGTAGAGCTTTACACACAGAAAGTCCCTTGCAACAAGTCCATCGCACAGCAGATTCCTCTGGCTCAGAGGGCACGTATGTCTCTGATGGAAATGCTGTCTCTCCTTTGCTCACACGCCCACTTGCCGCAAAGTGAGCATATCTGTGACATAGTTGCTGATACCAAGGGCACAGAGGCAAGAGAGCTGGCAGCAGGTCTCCTGGGTGATTGAGGAAAAAGGAAATGCACATCCACGTGACAGCTAAAAATTAGAGAACCTGGTAGGTATAGAAACTGCCCCCTTTTTTTACCCCCAGAGCCAATTGATCTCAAAAAGAATCCCTAGTTTTTCTACTGTATTATTTCAAATTGTATTATTTTATACCAAGTATAATTTTTGCCGCATCAATATAGGGCATTATTTTGTAGCCACACCTGTTCTAGCAACTAAAATTTCAATAAATGTTGGCAGTGATCGAAGTTCTGTAATACTTTCATATTTCAAATATGGCGTTTTTGTTCCCAACTCAACATGTAGCCGTATATGCTCGTTATTAAAATGCACTCTATAAAATCCCGAGTGGGGGAATTTTAGTTCCATTTGAACATCACAACTAAAACATTCTATTCATTCCACAGTATGTTCACTCTCTCCAAGTAAAATTCTTTCTGGTGTTTTCTGATATAAACTTTAAAAGGTCATTATAATTCACACATGAAAAATCTTTTTTAAAGAATCAAAAGTAGCAAGAGTTAACAGTCCAGTCCAGCAGATAAACTTTTACAGGTTTCCATCTGAAAGTCATAACATAACCTTTTATTCTGTGTGTCATTGGTACAGAAGGTTTTTCAAGGCAGAGTTCTTCAAACTGCAAGATGTTAAACAGATGTACTGCAGAGGCTTCCAGACCTAAACTAGGAAGAGTCTGTTTTCAGTCTGTATGTTGTATCCTTCTCTTTTTTCATTCTTTTATCAAGATTTTCAGGTTTGGACATTTCTTTGGTTAAAATTTTATTATTGTTACTGCTTTTAAGCTGCATATTTATTTAGAAGAACCTGATTTCCAATCATATTGTTTTTAAACTAAATAAGGATTATTAATTTAAATTCTGCCATTTAAAAGCATATTTTCAGCAGGACATTCTCTGCTTTCTATAGCAGGTGCTGGAAGTCCAATCCCAGATGTTTTGATGTGTAAATAGCAAGGGAAGTATTTTAGAAATGGGTAGAGACACAAGAAAGAGGAAGGCATAAATAAAAAGCAGACTTGTTGAAACTTCAGTTCACATGGAGATTTTGGCTTTTGTTTTCCGCTGGTGGGCTTCTATTTGACGGTTTCTCCTGTTGCAAATGTTATTTTCCAAGACATAGGATAGCCATAGTGATTGGCCTAAATATTCACCTATTTTTTCCAGTGAACCAAATCCCATTCCTACATTGACCAGAATGACAAGTCCTACATTCCTGTTCAGAATTCTGACACTCAGAATCCTCCCTCGTGGATGAGCCATTTCCCCACCTCTGACTGCGTAAGGGCTGGAAGTTTAACTGTAAGGAGTCAGCATGGTAAACAGGGTTCTCTACAATGATAGCCTCAGTCTTTGTAGTTGAAAGGCCAGTTCTGCCCCTTTTGTTCTTACCCATTTGTTACTTGAAGGGATTTCAGAATGCATAGTTCTGACAGAGTTAAAAGGGTGCTTATAAATGTTTTCTCCTTATTTAGCTTGATGTTGGCAGAGTTCCTCTATCATTTGAATGAGAGACACATGAGCTGAAAAGCCCTTATAATATAGGCAAGGCTTTATAAGATGGGCAGCTTCCTTCTCAAATATCGTTTTTTTTTTTGCTATCTAACTAATCAGTCGTCAGAGTAATTAAAGCCATACCTAGTGTAAAACAGAGTTTTGACTTCTTTAACCTCTTCACCACCAGGGCCCCGTGCATCGACACTGACAGGAACAGATAGCAAGGCTCTATTTTTCAAAAGTGCCAGTGTCTCTGGAGAAAAGGAGTCTAACACAGAACAGTCAAATATACCTGCAGGATGTGTGGGGAGATTACTCACCTGTTTGAGATGTGGTTTCCTCATCTATGAGGGGATGATGATAATGATAATAATGGTTATGATGAGATTGTCCATGTCAAATGGCCTTTGTGAAGATTAATTAGATACAGTGCATACAGAACTCAGCCCAAAGCCTGACACTTAGTGCTAAATAACTGTTAGCTATTAATACTTTTTCTCATGTGTACCCTGCTCCAGCCAAAGTGAATACTTCTCTTTTAAAATGAACCCTTTCTTCCTGCCACTGTCTTACCTGTATTTGCTGGTCCTGACCCTTCTGCCTGGAAGGCTCTCTTCTTATATCCACTATCCCTGTGCCAACTTCCCGTCCTCTTCAATATCTGTCCAAAATAGCTCAAAGGTCACCCCCTCCATAAAGTATTACCTGAACTCTTCAGGTTGTGAGTTGCTACCCCCTTGAATCTCTGTGTTTATGGCTTCCCTTGTACAAAAGGGTAAATTAAGCATACTCCGCATTTAATGGTACATGATACTCACTGGTTCATGCACAGTCCCTCTATCTTCCCCTTCATTCCCAATTCCCATTCCCCTTCCCTTCAACAGGAAACCATCCATAGACATCCAGTATGTATCTTTTTGTTATTAAGTGTTCTTGCAAAATACGTACTGTGTTATGCATGCATTTTAGTTTATACAACTGGATTCTGTGATAGATGTCATTCTACTTCTTGTATTGCTCTGTGCTGTTTTTGCAACCCTTCCGAGTTGCCACAGCAACTTCTAATCGTCGCGTGGTGCTCATTGTCCGCATTTTACCTATACTTCTGACAATAAACTCCTGGCCACAGAACTGAATACCTTCGCATATGCCCTCTATGGACCTGTTTGAACATTTTATTAGGATATATACCAAAAAGCAGAATTGCAGGTTCATAGGAATAGGTAAGCTTATTGCCCAAATAATTTCAAACCAGAATGTCTGTTCCAGTATGCACAACCAACAGCAGTGCAGGCTGGCCCTGCATTCCTCCATTTCTGCCAGGGCTTGGCTCTGCCTGGCCTTCTAAGTCTTGCCACTTTATTCACTGTCATTTTAATGGCCTCTCATTATGATTTCCTTTGTATCTCTCTGCTTACGAATGTATTTAATCCTCCTGGTTCATTTTTCTGGGGCATTGAGCTTATGTAATCTGGAAGGCTTTTTTTAATTATTAAGATACCTTTCCTCTCCACCCTCTGCAAATTATAAATGCCTTCCTATTTTTTTTTCTTTTTTTTTTTTGCTTACTGTTGTACACACTGCAGCACCTACCTTGGCACTTGAGGAAACACAAAATATGAACACAAAAATACATTGAAAGTGTGGGAGTATGAGTGGATGGGAACAATTACAGAGAAAAATGAGTGCTTTCATTGCTAAAATGCCACATTGCTCTTACCACCATCCTCTTAACTAAAACCATGATTTCTCTCAGCCAGAAATGGCAGCACCCATTGACCATCACAAACATCATAATGAAGCATAGGAAGAAGGTGCGGCTGCACTGACCTCTGCAGCGGAGGCCCTACTGTGACACATATAATCAGTCCCCTGGTCAAAAGTCCAGGGACATTTATTTCACTATTCACTTTTAGGAACCTAATGGAAAGCAGGCTGGCAGCTTTACCTGGGCAACATTCAAAACCCTGTTCTTAAATATAGGTACAAAGACCAGTGTAAGAAAACTGCCTTGGTCCCTGTTTGCCAACATTTATAAGTTCTAGAGAGTAAGTAGGCATTTACCCCAGTGCAGGAAGCTACATTTTTCGGAACTTTCCTGGTAAGGAAAGGGCAGAGTAACAATGGTCTCACACCTAATTAACTCTGCTATCACAGAAATATGCCTGATGTATATCTTGACAGCTGCCAAGCCACATAGCATGGTGATCAAAAACAAGGATTCTGGAGTTAGTCAGACCTACTGAGAATTTTGGCTCTGCTACATGCCAGCTGCGTTACTATTTTATTTCTCCTGATATAAGTTTCCTCCTCTGCAAAATGCAAACAATGTTACAACTTAAAGAGCCGCTGTAATAACTAAATGAAGTACTTGATAAATGGTAGTTATGTGATCAGGTATATTTATTCTCCAATCTACTTCTCATTGTCAAGATTACAGCAAGAGATAAAAGTATGCTACTAATACGTAAGAATTAAAAAGAAGTGTCTATACCTATGATAAATGATTACATGGGAGATCTGTCATGCAAAATTGAACTATAGTGTCTGTCACGGGAAAAACATACTGTTTTAAAAATTTGGTCCTGGGTTGAGTCCCAGCTACACCACTTCCTTGGCCTGTGACTATAAGAAAGTCATTTGACCTCAAAATCAGTAGGTAAGCCACTTGTAAATAGGAATAAAGTCATCTACTCCTCAGAGCTACTATATAAATTTGATGTGATAATAAATGTAAGCATACTTTGCAACTTGCAAAATAGCATAAAATATGTTAAATAGCATTAATTCCATAGTTTGATAATACCAAGGTTATTACTGGCATCCACTTAGTATAAAAAACAGTAATATCCTTTTACCATGATTCAAATGTCAGAAACATCTTTCTAGTGATGAAATAATGTGTTTTTTTACCTTTTATAATATTACTGAGAGATTTCCAACTTTTATTTAGTATTCTAGGAAATCAAAAGATTCTGCCTAACATTTGAATCAAAAGAAGAGCCACAATTCCCCTAACTATATAAGGACAGAAGAAATGTCTTTCTTTAGCGCCAATAAGAGTTTTGCTTCTTTCAAACAACTGTTTATTTAATCTGATGAAACTGGTGTTGCTTGTAACTGATCTGGCTTCCTTCCTTTTGCTTGCTGCTAGAAATCTCTGAACCAACTTTGAGGTCACTTCTCCATGTGCTGGGCTACACAGCCCTCTGTGTTTTCACCTCATCCCCAGACACATTTTTGTATTCTTACCCTTATTTTTCTTTGCCTACATTTTCCTATTGCTCTTTTATCATCTTCTTCAAGGAGCTTAAAAAAATAAAATAAAAAACACAATCTCAATGATTAGCCAAGGAGGAGTGAATTTGGGGCTTCAAATCAGAGCCTTTCCAAGGTCAGCTGTGAGGCTTTCTCCTGCTCCCTTACCAAAGCATCTCAGTCAGTCTTTATCTGCACATAACTTTACACATAGCCAAGGGGTCTTATGTGTTTCCTTTTTACTTAAGAAAATGTCTTTGGTGGAATTTTAATGCTTGCTGCCTTTGTATTCTTAGCACCAATTCTAAATCTTTGCTATAGTTTTTATTTAGAAGCATTAAAAAAAAAATGCCAGTCTTTTAACTTTCATATTCTAGTCTTTAATATTCTGACCTACCTACAAAGCTAAACATACCTTGTCTGTATCCAATGCTTACATAACAATAGTGATGATGATGATGATTTTATATAGCTTCAATCTCTGACTAGACGCTTAGAGGTCAGAATGCCCTGCTCTGTCAAAACGTCTGATGACCATAACTGTAATCTTATCTAGTTAAGACCATGTTAGGAAGGAGGAGGAGGAAATATTTTGACTTGCAAAGATTAAACCTTCAAATATAGGTTGTGCAGAAACTTTAAACTTTTTATACTGTTTCACATGTTCTATACAAGGACATTTATTTAGCAATCTGTAACAATTTTGGTGTTTGTAAGTCTTCAAATTACTCTTAAACATAGTTTCAAATTCAAGCATTAGAAATTATTAATGCTAAATGAATAAACATATTTACTACCTTGATTATAGTAATGGTGAAAATGTTTTAAAAAATCAATGGTAAATGATGCAAAAAATAGTAATAGTAATTGTTATTAATCAGAGTAGTAAATTTGGACTACAAAAATCACAGTATTATTCTTCCCCCTAAACTTAGTTTGTTATTTGACTTATTATAAGAGTAATGCCAACAATAATGCTAATTGCTCACCTATAAATGTATGCTACTGAAGCTGTACAGTTGGTAAAGGAAGACTACAAAACCAGGTAAAGGAAACAATATGTTTTATAGTAATCTTTAGTCATTTTTCTAATCAATAAAAGGAGTACAGAAATTCAAATAAATGTAATAAACACTAAAATGATCCATAATAATTATTTATAGAACACATACATACATGGTATGCCAAAAAATGTATACACAGCTTAAGAAAGGAAAAACTGTATTAAAATTGTGATACTCACTATATAATGATAACAAAAGATGATTATAAGTCACATTGAGCACCCCTTATAATTGCAGAAGTCAAATGTGACTTGAGTATTACAAAACTAATACAGTTATTTTTCTTTCTTAATACAGTTATTTTCTTTCCTAAAAAGTGCATGTTTTTAGCACCCTCTATAAATTATTTTCTAAATTACCAATATAGCAATTCTTTTCCTCACAATGTAGTTAAGTAGTCTAAGATTAGCCCCAAACTACTATATTTTCACTTAAAAAAAAAAAAAACTCTAGTTTTTCACAACTGAATAGTTTGTAAAAATAGTAAACAATATTAGCAAAAGTATTCAATGCATATTTGATTATATTACATTCAAAATCTTTAGGAGCTCTGTTAATAGGGCAGTAAATCTGAATATTAAGGAGAACCTGCAATGAAAGCTTTATAATGTTTATTTCTTCAGAGCTGTATAACCACAAAAATTCTTTCTCTCAAAAAAACACATAGGATTTCATTTATATCTTCATTTAAGATTCTAATGTATATTTCTTTTTGCTTCTGTTTAAATTATGAACTCTAAACACTAGTGCATGGTATTCAGAATTACATTCACGTAATTAGTGGCTATGTTGTTAACAAAGATGAAAATTTTAGAATTAATGAATAAAGAAAGTCTGAAAAGTACTCAACAAATCCAATCCATGGGAAGAATTCATGATGAGTTTTAATTGTAGCCTTGGTAGTTTTACCCCAAATGTTAATAAAAATAAATATAACAGCTTTAACCAAAAAATAAAAATAACAGCTTTTTTTTTTTTTTTTTTTTTTTTTGCTTACTCTGATGGTAAGGCCAAATGTCCCTCTAGATTCAGTGGGAAGATTAAACAAGAAATACAGCTTTCCTGAACCTGGAACTCAAGGGTCTGCTGTGGGGCTGAAGCAAAAAGGAAAATATTCCTCCCCAAAAGGGAATGCATAGGCTTAAACTGCTTGAATAAAGAGGGGGTTCCTTTCTCAAAAACATAGCAAGATCCAGACCTGGTGATACAATTTAAACACCTAAATGTAGCCATTCCTGAAACCAGGAACAACTCCCAGACTTTTTTAATGGTATAAATCAACAACTTCATTTATTTTCCTCTTTACTTTTGAATAGGATTTTGGTCACTAACAACTGAAAGTGTCTGGCTATTACATTGGTGTTCATTAATTTTTAGGGCTTGTGGTTTGCTAATTTCCTACAATCCTGTCAGATGTCATTTAGTGCATAATCTAGACCTTAAGAATTTTCTGATGTTGTTTGCTTGAAAATTATAATAGTCTTATTCAAAACATATATAAAACACATAAAAGGGTTTAAAAAATTCTCTTGCAAGGAAAATTTATCTGCTTCTCTTTCTTCCGTAAGCTGAGAAAGACGTTCCTCTTCTCAGCTGCCATAGCAGCGACCATGTCTATAAACTCCCAAGGACCGGTTTTTTCATTTCTGTATCCTCAGAGGTTAATCAAGTATATGTAGCAAGCATGCAGAAAGCTTGTTAATCTTTGAGTCCCAGCAACATCCAGCTAAATACCTACCTATCCCACTTGGGCTAACTCACCTCCAATTCTGAAAACAACCAATTCAAAATTTGCCATTTTCAAATACCTCACAATTGTTTTGTCTGCTTCTCTTGACCCCCACATGATTTTGCCTCCTTCTTCACTGAAAATTTAAACGAAGCACGAATTCCCTCTATTTTCTCTGCCTGCACCTTCAGACACCAGCAATCCCTGTCCCCCTTTTCTGCCAGTCTCAGAGCATAAAATACCACGTTCTCCTTGGTTCCGAGTATTCACTCCCATCACCCCAGTTTCAAGATCTTATTGCATTTGTTATCTTCCTGCTTTCTCCAGAAATATGCACCCTCTTCCTCCCTGTTGTTAGTGCCTTCTCTGAAGGGTATGAGCTCCCATTCTGGTCCGAACATCTCTCTATAATTATCCCTTCAACCCCTTTGCAGTCAAGCTTCTGGAAAGGTGAGTCCAATGAGTTTCCTCATTCCCATGAACATTTAATCCTGTGCTAGGCTCTGCCCTTCCCATTCTATAAAAACGTCACTATACAAACAGTGCTTGTCACAACTTGTACACATTTGCAAACTTATCTCTGCCAGTAATTCAATATGTAGTCAATGATTTGAGTGTCTTTTTTTATCAACTTTACTTAGGTGGCAATAGTATCAAAATAAAACTTTTTAACTGTGACTAAAGGTATTTTGAAATTAGAAATTAGAATGGAAGATAAAGAATACTTTCAGTTAAGACTTAATTATTTGATTCTTGCTAATATGCCCAATATGGAATCTTTAGCATAATAAAGAGTAATTCTTATTGAACTCTACTGAGATGAATGCCCTTTGGTTTATTCAATAATATTGGATATGACAACCAATAGCACACTACAGAAACAATCTGCTTCTGTAAGATACAGGCAGTAGACAGAAACCACCTGAAAGACACATTCTTGAGTTTGATCAGTCTTAAAATAGTGGGATCATATCACATAGATATTAGGTCATTAAATATGAAATGCCCAATTTCAAATCAAAAATTTTGTTTTGCAATTGCAAATTACAAAAGGCATTTTCCACAGCATGTTGAGAATTGAATATATTTTCTTGTAAAAAGTGGTCTAAATCCTGGAAGAAGTGCTAGTCAGTTGGTGCAAAGTCTGGTGAAAACAGGGGATAATAGACAATTTCTTTTCAAATTTCTTTGTTTATTATTTAATCTCAACATTGTTTCCTGTTTTTTGTTTGTTTGTTGCAGTTTTTGGCCAGGGCCGAGTTTGAACCCACCACCTGCAGTATATGGGGTTGGTGCCCTACTCCTTGAGCCACAGGCGCTGCCCTGATGACAGAGAATTTCTACATCCAACTTCTGTAGTTTCAGCAATGGTCTTTGTGGAACATTGTCTTGCAAGAGGATTGGCCTGTCTCTGTTGACTAATCTCAGCTGCTTAATTACAAGCATCCTTATCATTTTGACTAATTGATTGCAGTAGATATCCACTGTAATCGATTGACCAGATTTCATAAAGCTATGATAGGTAATACCAGTGTGAACCACCAGACACCATTAGCTTTTTTTTGATGAATACTTGGTTTGGGACTGGGTTTTGGCAGTACATCTTTATTGAATCATTATGCTTTATGCTTGCGATTGTTAAAAAGTCCATTTTTATCACATGTAATGATATAGTGTAGAAATGGTTTGGTTTATGTCATGACAGCACAGAAATGCAAGCTTTGAGACAATTTCCCTTCTGACACTCTTTAATTTATGTGGAACCCTCTATACAGCTTCTTTATCTTCCTGGTTTGTTTCAAATGGGAATTACACCAATTCAAAGTTATTTCCCAGAAATTTAAGCCAAGCCTAAAATCATCCATTTAACACATAGCTATCACAGTATGAGGTCTGACAATTAAGTTTTCAAACTTGCCACAATGCACGGACATTGGCAGCACTGTGCGAACAACTAGGTAAGGTTTCATAACCTTGACATATCAGTGTCTCACAGCTGTGTTTGTGTGGATGTGTGGCAGTGTCTTACTGAGTGGGGTTCATTATTATTGTTGAGTGTTTGTGTGTGCCATACAACAGCTCTGATGGTCAGTCCAGAAAAAGAGTTTCAAAATTGCTTTGAAGGTTGGATAGGTGCTGGCATCAGTGCATAGCTTCCCAAAGGGAATACTTTGAGGTGACTGCAGTGATATTTAGCAATGACGTATGTAACACTTTTTCTAGCTCCTGAACTTACTTGCCAGACTCATATATTTTTGAAAATATCTAAAACTATTTATATTTTAAAATATCTTTTTCTCATACTCAATACAAACTTTAAACTTTAGGATCTTTTTCTCATACTCAATACAAACTTTAAACTTTAGGATCTTTTTGCCCATTATAATAAAAAGAGTAAGAGCTATTTTTTTATTATTATTGTTAATAAGTTTTCAAATAGTTTCAATAGGATTGTTCTTTACCACAAAACAATTCTAATTTAATACTTTCTCACCTTTAATGGCTGAATGTATTGTTAAAAACAGAAAGAGAAGTAATAGACACCTCCCCCCCCCAAATCTAGTAACTCTTCTGTTTGTAACAGGGAGACAGCACTGGCACTTATTGTGCTACTTTCTATGTGGCAATGGGCAACTTTAAGCTACCCAGGGATGTTCCCTTGTCTGTGAAATAAACATAACACTTCCAGGGTTCTTGTAAAGTTTAAATTAGATCCTTCACGATCTAGCTTCAACCTTACATGTCAGTCTTTATATCTATCCCCTTTTTCAACCCCCCTTTTCATCTTACATTCTAATCCCACTAAATTCCTTGGGGTTCTCTTAAGGCATTACCTTCATCCTTCCCTTTGCTTTGAATGCCTTCTTCCTCTGTTTACTTGGATAATAAATACTAATTACCAAGACTCAAGGAACCCTGGCCCTGACCACATCTAAGTTGAATCAACCCCATTCCCTAGGCTGGAAGATCAACCTAGATACATTTTTATCCTCATATTTATTTGTTTATAAGTCTAACTTCCTGACCACACTCTATGTTCCTGGAGTCCCTGAACGATGTCTTCCATTTCCTCCATCTCATGTGCACTTAGCACGTGCCTAACTCTTAGCAGAGTAAAAAAAATTAATGATTAAATTAATGTGAGATATATATATATAGAGAGAGAGAGAGGGAGAGAGAGATGAAAAAGCATTGGGATTAGTTGTCTGTGATATAGCAGGAATTTAGTTTTTGTTAGCTGAATCTGAAATTCTAACCCTTAGAAATGAGGAATTTACTGATCACCATGATCACTTCATTTGTGTGTTTGAATTTGAGAATAATAACTGCTAGTGGTCCTGAGAGATGTTTTGTAAAGAAAATGGAAAATATTATCACGGGAATCCCACATATGGTCAGCACACTGTTAAGAATATTTTATCTTGTTTGTATTAAGTTAGCATCAAGGTCTTTCTGCTTACAAATCCCATGAAAAACGGAAACTGACATACAAGACGTCAGCATACCACAAAGCTAAATTGTAAGCATCTTTTCCTCAAATCTCAGTGTAGTCTCTGAATTCAATTGCCTAATAGTAGTATTTGAAACGTTATATATACTTCTTGATGTTGGTCAGCTTGACTCTTTATTAAAACAATTATATTGCCATGGCCAGAAAGTATACATTATGCTTAGAATAACAGTCAATGCATAGAAAGAAAATTAATTCTAAATAGTCATTTTCTATAGCTAAAAATTACAGAACTACTCCCAACTTTCTATAAGTTATAATTAGAACTGCTCAAAAAGAACAGAAAATAGCAATAAAACAAACAAAAAAAATAAACCTTAAGAGTGAATCACAGTACTTCTAGGAATAAACAAATGCATCACTGAAGTTCTTGAGTTAGGGAATTGCTTGACAAAGCAGCATACTATAGGCAGATGATCACATGGCCAGCAAAATGCAAGATAGAACTCAGAGGTAAAAGAATTGGAGTCAGGTAATCAATTACATTAAAAATCTCCAGATAAGGAGCCCCTGGGGCTTCTGGTCCACATAGAGGCTGAATGAGCAGCGCTTATACTGCCACATGTCTAGTCCTCAGAAAACTCAATGTTCATGTACTTTTGAACATAGAATGGCTATCTTAGCTAATACTTTCTGTAGTGGATGTGAAGTTTATATTCTGCTGCTCATTTACTTTACTTTTTGTCACTGACAGTGTTTTCTTTACAGACTTTCTTCTTACTGATGAAAAATCAAAGGAAAAAAATCTTCTCGTTTCATAATTAAATGGAAAACTTTCCTCCTCCTCCTTCTTCCCCAAACAGTATTTTCCAAGAAACCACATCCTCTGGTTTCTTGCTGGCTTCTGCCAAAATATCCTGCAATCTGCCCAGTCTGGGAATTCTCTACTGGTGATAGTGATTTGTCTGCCCTGGTTTTTTGTGATTCCAGGCTGGTACCCACCTCTGATGACCATGGAATTGCCATTGCACCTGATGATGAGATCTCTGCAGTCTGCATCCTGTAGCACCCGGCTCCTTGGTCCACTGGTCCTTTCAGAATGGGCACAGTGGAGAGACATGGGGAGGAAGAAGTCTCAGCTGCTGTCTCTTCCCCCATTAGCCACTGGTTCTCTGCTGCTCCAATGCCATGTTGGACATTTCACTGTACAGAGGGTATACAACCTCCCCCACTATTCAAAGTTTGACTTTTGATGTTCTAGAATTTGGACAAATCTGTTAATATTTTACGTTTCCCATCCCAGCTACAAAATTTCACCTTGTGGTCATGGCAAACGGGGGAGTAAATGTAACCTGCCACTTTTCTTGAGCTTCTTCTCTTTCAGGGATTATCTCCAGTACTGGGGAGACTGCTCCCTCCTATGCTGTGGGAATTTCCCACATCTTTTGACCTGTGCTCTTCTCTGCTCTTTTCTGCTTTAAGATATGCACCTCAAGTTCTGATATGTGAAAAAATTATGACATATATCCACTCTTTTTTCCTATCTCTAAAAAGCATGGCTTTTTCAAACAAAAGACACTTTCTTTAAGGTTACTATCTTGCTATACATGTTCCAGATTTTATTTGAAAGTTCTGGCTCGGTGCCTGTGGCTCAAGTGGCTAAGGCGCCAGCCATGTACACCCAAGGTGGTGGGTTCGAATCCAACCCGGACCTGCCAAACAATGATGGCTGCAACCAAAAAAATAGCCGGGTGTTGTGGCGGGCGCCTGTGGTCCCAGCTACTTGGGAGGCTGAGGCAGGAAACTCGCTTGAGCCCAGGAGTTGGAGGTTGCTGTGAGCTGAGATGCCACGGCACT
>NW_003852514.1:2010791-2060034 GCF_000181295.1 Otolemur garnettii | reverse complement strand
AAAAAAAAAAAAAGAAAAGAAAAGAAAGTTCAAGGTCAAATGATGACTCTGTTGTTTTTTTCTCAGCTACGTCTATCCTCCCTAAGAAGTAATGGATGCCATTGATTTAATGAGTTGAAAGAATCAAGTAACAAGTAGGAACTTGGAATTGGCAGGAATCTGGGCATATTATTGTAATATCTATAGAATATTATCTTCTACATGCATCGCAGGTTCAAATACACAGTTCAAAAGAATTTATTTTCATGAATTTATATTTTACTCAATATGATTAAAAAACTACCATTTTTTGGTATACCCTTTTCATTGTTTCTGAGCCAAAAAACACCTTTTTTCAGTAAACAAAAGAATCCAAAATCTACTGGCCTAAAACAAAAGTTCCTATTCTTAATGTATGGAGAAATTTCTACACTAGAGAATGGTTTCTAATATATATGTATATATGTATATGTGTGTATATGTATATGTGTATATATATGTACATATGTATATGTATTATATTTAAACATACAACCGAAATATCACATACTCAATTTCATAAAGATGACAGTCTAGATTCATAATATTTAAGCCATTTTAAGTCTGAACCATTCCCAAATGATATCCTAAATAGCAATTTACATTGAGGCTGTCATAATCTTTCCTCCCTAGGGGAATAATAAATCAGACTAGGAAGTCTAGTCAAAGTAAATAACAAAAGCCAACTTTGACGGAGCACCTACTACATGCCAGGAACTGTTCCAAGGGCATTATATTTATTTTCTCATTTAATCTTCACTGTAACCTTTCAAGGTAAATATACTTATCTTCATTCTACCAATTAGGAGATGGAGGCACAGAAAGGCTAAGAAGCTTTCTCAACAACATTAAATGAATCAGTGACGCCAGAACCTGAATCCAGGCAAACTCTCCCCATTGTTCTCACATCTCTCCACTCTGCTGTACTGCCTCACAGGCAAAGGAAATGTAAGGGCACTGAGTTTAAAATGTAGAAAGAAAAAAATCTAGGCACAAAAGACTCTGCCATATTTATGAGAACAAAAGAAGGAACTGAGATTCCATATTTAGAGTTGGCATGCATAATAATTCCAAGAACCATATGTTTCTAATGATCTGATCATTGGGTCTTTCATTTCTGATCATTTGACATTTTTAAGCATGAATCATCTAATGAAAAAATTACAGGGTTTTCATTTGAACACAATGTTTATTTGTCACCAAGAGATCTCAGATATACTTTAAACAAATTTCTTCTATAAAGAAAGACTACATACCCTCATGAATGGCATAATCCAAAAATAGAAATTATTTAAAACAGCTCTAACACCTTTTCTAAATTTCCTACATTGCGAAATGACAGCAGTGTCTCCCTTTCAACACTGCCTTCTAGTCAATGTAAAAAGAAATAAACCATCCCCACATGCTCATATTTGGTGTTTACTTTTCCATCAGTCATCTAAAATGGGATGCAGAAAAAGGGATGTGTCTGTCTCGGTTAGAAAGAGAAGAAAAGTGAGGGAAAGAAAATCTAATGCAACAAGAGAGTTGCCAGATTTGGAACTGATTGAAAGAGTTTTGTGTCACCAAACATTTTTCAAAGACCCATCAATCTGCAACGCTTTTTATAAACCAACCTGTAATGAGTGGTGTTTCCACACATTTTCTTCACACAGTTGCTTCTGAGTTTGGCAGTGCCTTTGATTTGAAAAAGAATTTCAAACTTTAGATGATCACACAGAACCTTTTTGGCATCATGGAAAAGAATATTTAGATCATAAAGACTTAAAGGAATGTAAGCTAGAGTTCCAAGTAGTTTAAACTTTCATTACAGAGATGCCTAAAACCACATTGCTGTGCTTACAACAAGTTATGTTTATAAGTGATGCTGTTTGTAACTCTAATTAAACGAGAATTTAAAAAGATGTAAGAAAGAAAAGCATGGATTAAAAAATTAATATTAAGTGAAAAATATAAGTTCTACTGTAAATAGCAAGATAGATCCAAACATCATCATAAGGTTTCTATTCACATCTCTAGAAGCAAGGGAAAACCACCTCGGAAAAACCAGCAAATCCTTAAAATAACGGAAAAGTGCCAGCACTAACAGTGGTATACTTAGTACTCCCTGGGAAAATTCAAAGCAAGTAGAGTAATGAAATTTGTCACCTGCTGACTGGTTTCTCCTGCTTCAGAAAACAAAGAGCACAGCAGACTAGGGTTCAGAATGTACAGCCAGAAGAGAACAGAATTCCTAACTGAAAAGTAAGTCCCCCCATGACAAACACAGATCTCATCCCCTACCCCTCCCAAACCACTGGTTCACAAAGTTTGGTCCCCAACCAGCAACTTCAACATCATGTGGGAACTTGTTAGGGATACACATTCTCGCGCCCCAACTAAAACCAACTCAGTAAGAAACTCTGGAGGTAAGGCCCAGCAATTTGTGTTTTAATAAACCCTAAAAGATGATTTTAATGAACACTAAAATCTCAGGCGCACTGCCTTAAATACCATAACACAATCAGTAAAAAGGAGAGAAGTTCTTTTTCATTCTGTAAATCCTAAATAGTGGTAACAGATAATAGTCACAGTGGGCTTACTACAAGGAAAGGACTCTTCATAGCATATTATTTCTGTTTGCCTATTTGATCCTTTTGGCAACCCAGTAACTTCTAAGTCTGTGCACTCATTAGATGAATAGGGCCAGTGAAAAGAATTTACAGTGAAAAAGCAGTTCTATTACTGAGTTTCAAAACCCCTAGGACGCCTTAAAGGAGGAATTTTGCACATCCCTAAAGCAACCTTTAGTGGTAAAAATCATCATAAAATTCTAAAATTTCTCTTGAAAGACTGACAAGTAAAGGTTTACTCTTTTTTCCTCAATAAACTTCTGGACAGGTTCCATTCTGATATCCTTCATTATGGCCCATAATAGGAGTTGGACTGAGTCCAGTAAGCCAGATGCTCTGAATAGCTTTGGTGACAAGATGGCAGATACTGCAACTAGATCGTCCCCGAGTCTAACTAGCACATAGCTCAGACACTGTTTTTTCCACCCTGCTCCCTTATGTAATTAATGGATATCATTAGGATCAGTGGACAGAAAGTACAAAAGAATTCAAGATATAAAACATGATGGTGTCAAAACGTTTAAAGGACATCTAAACCAGGAAATAAATGAAGTTCTCTTTGATTCCATTACTTAGGTCTTTAACTCTATCACCACTTTTCTAGTAACTGGGCTTAAAACCTTCAGGCTTCTTAAGTTTTGCTCTTTCCTCTCTCTCCCATCTAAGAAACCACCAAATCCTAAGATTATTTTATTCAGACACTTCTTTGTGTCATTTTCTTCCCAGTTGGACTTTCTTCATTCTAGCTCAGGCTCTCATCATTTCACACTGTATTACTGCCATGGTCTCTTAGCCCTTTTCCCTTATACTTACCATGGACACCACTGTGAAATAAAGCCACTGCCAACACAAAACTTCCTTGCTCAAAATCCATCAATATTTCATTACCAACAGTGTCCAAAACCCTGAGATGTACACATAAACATCTCCACAGCTTAACTACAACTTTATCTCCAACTCTTTCTTCATGTGAATCCTCCAATCACAGTTCTGTATTCATTGTCTTCAAAACATGTCATGAATGTTCATTCCAGTAATTCTTCTTCATCCCTTTCCACAGCTTTGGACAAATGGTAATTGATGCAAAATGCCAAAGTGAGAATAGGCATTAAAGCAAAGAATAAATTAAAGCCTGCTTACTCTCCAGGATTTAATTATAGATCAGCACTTTCTATTTCATTATTCTGCTATCTTGAATGTACAACTCTTAGGAGAAAATGATGAACGTTTGAAAGTATAACATAGGTCTTTGCTTAACCTGTATACCAGTATTTGAATTAAATATTGAAGTAACACTATTTCAGATAAACATATTTATAAAGGAAAAAGGTTTCTGCTCTAGAGACTCACAGTCTTGAAGGAAAGCAGACACCTCCCTCCACACTTCACTACCCTACCACTAGAGCCAACCTTTTGGAACTTAACCAAATTTATTGCTGAAAGAAATTATTATTTGTGCTTATAAAACAACCACTCAACTATCAAAATAGCTCAACTGAGTCCTTCAAATTTAATAATTAAGAAAGTGCCAGGAATCAACATTTCCAACAGTGTGGTAAAAAGTTACGAATAGAACTAATCCCTAAGAAATCAGAATTTATGAAAGAAACATAAAGAAATTTTAAAAGAAGTATAATTATTTTAATCAGTAAGACTCTAGAAATACTGCATTCCTTTAAAAAGGAACAAGAGAAGAAGGAGAAAAAACAGAGAAAGAGAGAAATAATTAGCATTTTTGGAAATTAAACAGATTATGGTCAAAATAAATAATAGATGAGCTAACTGGTAAGGTCGATATGGATGAAGATTTAATTAATGATTTTTAAGATCAAAACAAATCTCTCAAATCTCTCAGGACCAAAAATAGGTCCTAGAAAACAAAATGAGATAAGAAAAAACAACAGGAATAAGGTATATACAAAAAAATAAAATTGGGTGGCATCCATAGCTCAGTGGGTAGGGCACCAGCCACATACAGTGAGGCTGGTGCATTCAAACCCAGCTCAGGCCAGCTAAAACAACAATGGCAAAAAATAAATGAATAAATAGCTAGGCACTGTGGTGGGTGCCTGTAGTCCCAGCTACTTGGGAGGCTGAGGCAAGAGAATCGCTTAAGACGAAGAGTTTGAGGTTGCTGTGAGCTGTGACGCCATAGTACTCTACCCAGAGTCTCAGAGCTTGAGACTCTGTCTCAAAAACAAACAAACAAACAAACAAATAAATAATTGGCATTCTTTACCAACAATTTAATGTCCAGCAAAGCATTTTAAAAAGTTTTAAATTAAATATGAGTTTACTAAGCCATCTGGAAACATTAGCAACATATAAAATCAGTAGCTATCTTAAAGCTAGCAATAACAAATAACAAGATGAAACCCATAAAGATCTCATTCAGAATTCAAGTAAGAATGAAGCCAGAGTAAATATGCAAAACATATTTTGTAAAAAAAATATAAAAGAAGATGCAAATCTTAGAAAAACACCAAGCTCCTGGATAGAAAGATTTAATATTATAAAAGTACAAATTTGACCCAAATTAACCTATGAATTAAATGAAATCTTTCCATATGACTCTAAAGTCTATATAAAATAGATTCATGAAATTAGCAAGTGCAATTTTTAAAAAAGAAAAAAATTGAGAGAAAACATGGCATAACATAGTACTGTAATTAAAAACTAGCAAAAAAGTAATTCAGGGATATATAGACTGATCAGTATAATCAGAATAAAGAGTCCAACAAACAATTCAGGAACATTTGTAATTTATCTTGATAGTAATTTTCTCTTCTAACAAATTCTACTCAGGTTCCTCAGAGCTATTCTTCAAGTAGGCCTTAAGTTTTGGACTTTTGTGTTTATTTCTGTATTGTGCAATGTTAGCAAGAATCCTGGTAAGGACATCGGCCGTCCTCTATGCTTGACCACCTTCAATATCTGATCAGGTATCTTGTCCTCCACCATCCCCAAGGTGACGTCTGATCACCTGGCCTGCATTCTGAAGCCAGAACCCTTCTTATCCCTGATGTTTCCTTTTAGTAATTTTCCATCCACTGACCACTGACCTTAGCTATAAATTCCCACTCTTCCTTGTAATGATAGTTGGATTCATCTCTCTCCCCTCGTTATAAAACCCCACTGCAGTGTTGCCTATTATCTAGTGCAATAGTTCCCACTTGAATGAAGTCTTTCTTGGCATTTTTGACAAGTTCTGAGAATGATTTTTCTTTAAGATAATGTGTAACTTCCTATGTAAGACACAAAGCCCAGGAGCTACAAAGGAAAAGACTGATGTATTTGACTACATTAAAAACAAAAATGTTTCATTTGACAAAACAAAACAAGACATAAAAACAATAGAAACAAAGTTAAAAAGTAAGCAATGTTCAGGGGGAAAGTTTGCTGTTATTATAAAGTAGGAAAAGTGGTTAAAATCTACAATACACAAAAGTTAAAATTTTTACACTCTGGTAGGAAAATAGGCAAAGGATTCTAACAGTTAAGACAAATAGACAAAAAATAAAGATCATTATGATTTTTAATCTAGGAAATGAAAGTGCTGGTGTTCATGACATGGAAATGCCATCTCTTTTCAGATTAGTGAAAGTTGCAAAGAATGATAAAATCTTCCATTCGTCAGGGTGTGCAGAAACACGTATTCTTGATTCAGTTTTGACTGTAGGTTAGATGTTTGCCTACTCCTAACCTCATGCTGAAATTTGATCCCCAATATTGGAAAGAGGGCCTAATGAGAGGTGTTTGTGTCATAGAATGGATTCTTCATGAACAGATTACTACCCTCCGTAGGGGTGGGGGAAGACTGAGCGGTTCCCAGCCTTTTAGTTCCTTGAGAGCTGGTAACAAGAGCCTGGCTTCCCCTCTCTCTTGCTTCCCCTCTCATCTGTGATCTTTGCATATTCCCACTCCGCCTCACCTGGCTCCGCCTCACCTTCCACCATGAGAGGAAGCAGCCTAGCCCCCCGCCACATGCCCATTCTAGAGCCTGCCAACCTATAGAATTATGAGCTAAATAAATCCCTTTTCTTTACAAACTACCCAGCCTCAGGTAGTCTTTTATAGTAACACTAAACAGACTAAGACAATAAATTAGCATAGATTTTTGAGATGCACGTTGGTACTTTTTACTCACTTTAAATTGTGCTTATAACTCTCAACTAAAAATACTTTAAGAAATTTATCCTAGAAATAATTTCACAAGTAACCAAAATGAATATGAAGATGTTCGTTGCCTGACCATATCAGTTAAACATTTCATGTCATATATGTGCCATCTAAAGAACTTTGGTGTTCCTACATCCCACAGAATGCTATATATTCTTTAAAAATAATTAAATACTTAATTAAATATTTGATGATAATTATCTCACAAGGGTACAAGTGAATCTTTCTAAAAGTAGAATATAAATGTCTTAACACAATAACTAAGAAAATAATATGAAGGCTAAGTTAACCAGTTTGATGAAAATATTTCAAATTGTATATGAAAACACCACACTATACCCCATAATTGCATTAATGTACACAGCTATGATTTAATAAAAAATAATAATTAAATACTTAATTGAATATTTGATGATTAATAACATAATTAGTAATTCCTAAAATTAATATATTAATTAATGCAATATTTAAAATAATTCTTAAAAAATAATGCTGACCATATATGCTACCCTTGCACAATACCCTTAATCCCTACGTGATAAACATTTACATGGAAATTCACTGTGTGATTTTAGGTACAAACTAAAATTTTATTGTGCCCATAGAGCCAACATTTTTTGTCCTGTTCTATACACCAGTGTGGTAGGTAGAATTCCAGCCCCTGGAAAACGTTTAAATTCTAATTCTTGGAACTTATGAATGTGTTACCTTAAGGAGCAATAGGGACTTTCCTAGTGTAATTAAAACAAGGAGCTTGATACGAAGATTATCTTGGATAATCTGGCAGACCCAATGTAATCATAGAGTTTTTGTAAGTAAAAAGGGGAATAGTGTAATATGAGAAAGATCCATCTGGCTATTGATGGCTTTGAATGTGGAAGAGGGATACAAGTATCTTCACATTCTGTGCCCATTAAAGGGAGGAAAGTGGGTGACAAATAAAACAACTGAAGCCTAGAGAACTTTGCTAATCTCAGAAAAATTCAGTAAATTGCTCCACATTATAAAATAAAAAGTAGAAAAGCAGGCTCAATGCCTGTGCTTCAAGCAGCTAAGGTGCCAGCCCCATACACCTGAGCTGGCAGGTTCGAATCCAGCCCAGGGCCACCAAATAATAATGACAGCTGCAAACGAAAAATAGCTAGATGCTGTGGCGGGCACCTATAGTCCCAGCTACTTGGGAGGCAGAGGCAGGAGAATTGTTTGAGCCCAGGGGTTGGAGGTTGCTGTGAGCTGTCTACCCAGGGTGACAGCTTGAGGCCCTGTCTCAAAAAAAAAAAAAAAAAGTAGAAGAGCAAATACTCCACCTAAAATCTGTTTGAGCCTAGTCTATAGACCTCTCATTATTCTACAGTGTGTTTTTAAAAAGGAAGAAAAACACAAACCAGAAAGTGAAACTTAAAGCACAATAACACATTATGAACAAAGATTAAAAAGTTTAAAAGGTTAGTCTCTTCATCACGGTCACTGTTGCAAAGAGTTGAATAAACCAAAGCATGAGGTAATAAATGGACTCATAGGAAGTCATTTTTCACCTTTAAAGGAGCAGTTTCAATTGAAGAATGAAGACAGTAGCCAAATTTCAATGAATCCAGCATGAGTTGCAAGGAGATTGACTTGACATACTCAAAGACAAGGAGAAAACAGAGGTAAGTAGCAAGAAAAAAACCAAAAATTTACTGACAAAGTCACAAAGGGCAAAGGGGTAAAAGTCATGTTAAGGAAAGTAATGTAAATGCTATCTGCGTAGAAAGTATGCAAAGATTGAATGAGCAATGCAAATGAGTAATAGTTCTATGGAACTTGTAGGATATATGGAACCTATTACTCTTATCCTACAAGTTCTATCCATCTACTTCTATGGAACTTCTGCATTATTGAAGGGTATGTGAACTCATCTGGCACAGTGAGTAGTTTATAGGAGACACTAAATAAATAGCAATTTACAGTGGCAACAGTAGTGATCATAACAATAACCTACATTTATTAACACTTATTATGTATCAAGTACTATGCTAAGTAATATCTATGTTATTTCATTTAATCTTCATAACAACACTGTAATTATCAATACTATACTGAACATTTTACAAATGAGGAAGGTATTTGTAAGGAAGGTTTAGAGACATTATGTGATATGTTTAAGATCACATAAATATGTTCAAGATCACATAACTAGCAACAGACAGACCTCTCTCTCTGATTCCAAACACCACACGTTTGACTTGTAAGGAAAAAAGGGAGAAAAGGAATGTAGGGAAGGAGGAAAAATGGGTTGAAATTAAATGGTTCTATTACTATTGGCAACTGATTTTAAAGACCCAGCACAAATAAATTCACATGTGAAGTATTTGAATGTACAAGTAAAATGAAAGTGTTGGTTTCCAACCTGAACATTCCCAGTTTTCCTTTCACCATATTTTCCATAATATAAGCTTTCACCCATACTCAGTGTATGACACTTAGAGCTATTTTAAATCCTTTAGCCACACTTGCAATAGAATTAGTTACTAGTTATGAGTTGAAATGTCATTATAGAACCAAAATATTAGAAATTATAACTGCCAATCTGAAAGATAAATAGAAGAAAATATGTCCCTTTTAAACTTTTCTATTCTTTCTCCTGTCATCTAAATTATAGCAATAAACACCTCCTTTAGAAACTATGCAGAAGTATGGGAGTGTGCTGCCAATTGGTAAGGGAAAAATGAAACCCTTATTTGAGTTTTTTTTACCTGGGATACTTTTGCCCACAAACCAGAAGTATTACAGAACACAGAAGGAGTGGGAACTATCACCTTGAACTAGGTCTGCCAAGGCCAAGAATTTGTTCTTTTCTTCCTCCTGCTGTAGCAAATGCCTTGAATGAGTTCCAGTTGATTGTTTTATACTATTTTGTGGGAGTCTCCAAAGATAAGTTTTCCTTAAAATATAATGACTAATATTTTAACATAGTTCTGTCATACATGCATGTCTATCATTCAATCTCATGACAGTCTTGAAGCTGAGGCTCACAGGGGTAAATTTATTCTTGATGGTAGGACTAAAAGCCACATTTTTCTGACTCAAATTCTTTTAGAACACAAAAACTTCTGCGAAGTTTAACTTCGACAGCCGTTAGGACTTCTTTATCTTGTCTCATCTCTAGCCTTTCCAGTTATAGTCAACACTATTATGTTGAAAATTATAGATATTCTAGTATTGTAAGTATATCGTGTATCTTTTGGTATTTTGGGTTTAAACTGGATGCCAACCTTAATTGAATTATTCTTTCTGTCTATAATAATTAAGCCATTTTCCAGTGTTTATTCTCATAGTCTTTCAAACTTTAAAATTAGAAGTTATCCAACTTCTTATAGTCCAGATTCCAAACCACCATATAGTACAACAGAGCCACATGCTACTGGTTACTCTGCCACTTAGCACCTGGAATAAAAGTTAAAATAGATTTTTCAAGAAAGTTGGAATTTGTTGGAGTCCTTTCTAAATTATCTTATTATCCATCTGAATTAGCTAATTTTGCATTAAAGTTTTACATTGAATCTGTCTTGACAATATAAATTTCCCCTTTTAGAAGGAAAAGCCATTTGTATTAATTATTAAGTAAAAATGAGGTTGGTTTGTTTGTTCAGTATTATGAATTTCTGAGATTTAATTCAGACATGCTATTAAAATTTTCTCAACCTATCCTGTTCTTGGCTCACAGAATTTTCTCTATCTACTGAGAATATAACATCTTGTGATATCAATTATACAGCATTGTTTCACAGTATATTTAAATGATTAAAATTATTATTTCAAAATAATTTCAGACATACAGAAGAGATGAAAAAGTCTTCTTTTTCAGTACAAAGAGTTCCTGTATCTTCTTTACCCAACTTCCCCTAATGCTAGCATCTCATACAACCATGGTACGACTGCCAAAACTAAGAAGCTAATATTGATGAGACCCTACTAACCAAACTAGAGATTTTATTCAGAGTTCACCAGCCATCCACTAGTGTCTTTTTCTTGTACCAGGATATAAGTTGAGTTCACATTTGGAATTGATTGTATTTTATTGTTTCACTCTTGGAATGTAGTTGCCATGTCTCCTCCAATCCAAGATAATTGCATAGTCCTCCCTTATCTTTCATGACAATAGCAACAATTACTTATGACTAAGTTTTTTGTGGCGATGCACTTCAATTTGTGTTTATTTGATGTTTTCTCATGATTAGATTGAGGTTATAAACTTTTGGGAATAAAATCACAAAGGTAGTGCAAACTTCTTATCCAGAAATACATGATACAGATATCTTATTACTAGTAAGTTACTAAGCTCACAGAGTTAAGGTGTGATTGCCAGTTTTCTCCACTGTAACATAATTTCCCTTTTATAATTAATAAATATTGAAGGGGAGAATGGTAAGGTATTACAAATATCCTGTTGCTCATCAAACATTCACCCACTAATTTAAGCATTCGCCAGTGGATTTTGCCTATAGTAAATACAGTTGTGATATTCTAATTTCTTTTTTTCTGTGCAACTGTATGCATTTTAAAAGAGCACATGAGTTGACAGTGATGTGCATGATTTCAATCCAGCACCACAGAGTTCATTCTATTATTTCCACTTTGCTTATTTATAAATTCTTTCTACACTATAAAAAATTCTGATTTTCACTATCTACATTTGCCTATTTGCTCAGCCCTAGAATATGCATAAAATAGTTTCAGTATTATTATCCCATGTCTGTTTGAAAAATAAATTTACCAACTGGAGGACATCATTTGTATGTGGCAATCTTTTTCTTTAGCCTCACAGAAGGTTACTTAGGGCTAGGTGTATGTAGCTCAGAGTTTAGGGTGCTGGTCACACGCTCCGGGGCTGGTGGGTTCGAACTTAGCCCGGGCCTGCTAAACAAAAACAACAACATAAAAAAGCTGGGCACTGTGTTGGGCACTCCTTTCTTTCCGACCTCTTTCAGTGTGGTTATATTATTTATTTGTCACAGCCTTGATTCCATCTTGGGTTTTCTTGATATCTTGGTTGATTTTCTCTTAATTTATATACTCTTTATAGAAGAGACTTGTATTGGTTTTGACAAATACATAAAGTTCCACCAGGACAGTTCCATATAGAACAGTTCTATCACCCCCAAATTTCTCTGTGTTGTCTCTTTGTATCATTCCCTACCTCCACTCTCAACCACCAGAAACCACTAATCTGTTTCCTACTGTATACTTTTTCCTTTCCCAGAGTGCTATATTAATGGGATTGCATCATTTGCAGCCTTTTGTGCTGGCTTGTTTTACATAGCAAAATGCAAGTAAGATTTACCAGGATGGGGAGAATGGGTGGCAACTTCCAGAATGACACAGTGTCAGAAGCTCTACAGATCCACTCTTCAGCAAATCGATCACAACAGGTGAACATCATTGTTAAAAACAACCATATAATACTGCTGTTAATCATTCTCAAAGCATACAGCATAGAAAGAATAATCTACTCAAATAAAATTGACTAAATCTCAACAACTATGTCAAATGTAAAACATAACAGGTAAAAACTTCAAAAAAGTCATAATAAATATGTTCTGAAAACTAAGGAAAACCAACGCCACTTTATGATAAAAACACGCAACAACCACAAATACAAGGGAACTTCCTCATTCTGACAAAAAGCATTTTAGAAAAGACAATAATGATGAAAGACTGTCTGTTCTCACCACTGGTATTCAATAATGTACTAAACTAGGGTCTACCCAGAACTCAAACATATCAGCAAAATAAAGATAAATAAATAAACCTATTAAAAAGTAGGAAATAGACAAGAACAAAAGATTTTCAAAAGAAGATAAATGGCCAACAACATATGAAGAAATACTCAAATCACTAATCATTAGGGAAATGTAAATTAAAACTACAATGAGATATCACCTTACCCCTGTTTAAATAACCATTATTAAAAAGTTAAAAAAAATAGATGAAAATAGAAAGAAACACTTGCACATTATTGGTTGGACTGCAAATAAGTACAACCTCTATGGAAAACAGTATGGAGATTCCTCAAAGACATAAATGTAGACTAATCATTTGACCTAGCAATCCCACCATTTTATCAAAAAGACCCCTGCACTGGAATGTTCATTGCAGCACAATTCACAGTCACCAAGATGTAGATAATTCAGTGCCTGTCAGTTCATAAGGAGATTAAGAAAATGTGGTCAGTTCTAGGTGCATACTCAAGAGATTTGAAAACATTTGCCCATACAAAAGCTTGGGCACTAGTTTACATGGAATTACTATTCGTAATATTGCAAACATGGATACAACCCAAATGCCCATTAATTGGTAAATGGATAAGTAAAATTCAATACATCCATGTAATGGAATACTACACAGCCATATAAATGCATAAAATACTGATACATGCTACGGCATGAATAAACTTGAAAACATTATTCCAACTGAAAGAAGACATTCACAAAATGACACATCTTGAATGTTTCCATTTATATGAAATGTCCAGAATAGGCAAATCCATTGAAAGTATATTAATGGTTCCTAGGGGACAATGGTGGAGAAGAATGGGCAGTAGTGACTGCTAATAAGGTTCCATTTAACAGTCATGAAAATATCCTGAAATCAAATAGTAGTCATGGTCATGCAATTCTGTGAATGTGCTGAAAACCATAGATTATATTTCATATTTTAAAAGGGTAAATTTCATGGCATGTGAATAATATCAAAAGCAAGTTGGGTTTTTTTGCTTGCTTGTTTGTTTTTTTGTAGTTTTTGGCCACCACCTCTGGCATATGGGGCTGGCACCCTACTCCTTTGAGCCACAGGTGCCGCCCGAGCAAGTTGTTTTCTTAAAAGGTTAAATACTATATGATTCCATTTATACAACATTCTTGAAATGACAAAATTACAAAGATGGGAGACAAATTGATGGTTGCCATGGATTAAGGAGGAGGAGTGGCTGGGTATGACTATAAGGGGTGACATGAAGCAGATCTTCGTGGTGATGGAACAGTTCTGTATCTTGACTATGAACATGGTTACAACAAATCTGCACACGTAATAAAATGACACAGAGCTGCACACACACTACCAGTGTCATAGTCCTGGTTTTGTTATTATAATAAAAATATATGATTATATTAAGATGTAATCATTGAGGGAAACCAAGTGAGGAATCCATGGGACCTCTTTATACCATCTTCACAATTTCCCATGACTCTAATCACTGCAAATTTAAAAATAAAAATAACATGCTTTTATAAAAAACTCCAATCGTCCTTAAATCTCATCTTTATCAACAATCTCCTGATTTCTTTATTAATAATCTCCTGATTATTAATGTGGCTCACCTTAAGTTCCTTAATATCTGAAAAGGATGCCTTGGCAAATAGGTACAATGTATTGCAGGCTGTGAAGCAAATACTTCTCTCACAGAAAATAAATAATTTGGTATTCTTGTTTGTTAATTATTCTCATAATAGCTATGACCAAATATTATGATTCCTTTTTCTGCATAGTATACTGCTTTGCATAGTTAGCGCTCATGAAATATCTGATAATAAGTGAACTTGAATAATTTCAAGTCTCAGACAACAAACTCCATTTCAGTACCATAAAGCCTAGCCCAAGGGGAACATCTGCCTCAATTCAGGGCATGGTCTTTTCCTTATATAAGTTTCTGAATCTCCGAAAAAAATATAATACTTATATAATAGTACTTCTACTAAAGTTTTCATAAAAATTTTTCTCTGAGCCTAGAAACCAGATAATCACCACTATCTCTACGAGAATCCCCTAACTTCAATAGGCTCCAGTTGCATTTATAAATTTTTCAGAAAGAAGGTTACTTTTTCAAAGCCATGAAGTCATTGAGTGCTTTGTGTAAGATGATCCCTATAAAGAAGAGCATCCTGCCTAGCTTGTGTTTGCTCCTGCACATGGGTGCCCTTGCAGTTAGGTCCTGCCTTCCCCCTACATTAGTGATAATCTTAGAATAAGTAAAATGGAACTCCCTAGGACTAGGAACTGAATTTTATCCCAGAGGAAGCTCTATAAAACAAATTTTACAATCCAAGATGGCTAGGAACAGAGCTTAGAAAGGGTTATATCAGTCTAATTGTAGCTCAATAAATACTACTCCCCAAGAAGCCCACATACATATCCATTTTGAAGCAGCTGATTTCCTGTAACCTGAAGCATAATACACATCTTCATAGTGTTTACTCATTGGTCATCTGTAGCTTGAAGACTATCAGAACTTTAGTTTATTAGAGGCTCAGGCCCAGAGTTTTAGCTGACAGGGTATAAAATAAGGAATGAATAGCTACATTGGGAAGGTTCCCAGGAAATCTCACAATGCATGTTTCTGGTAGCTTGTGTTAAATGTGGCTTGGGCCTGAGCAATTCTATCTTCTATCCTGAACCTCTACCATAAGACTGATATACTCTACATATGTCATATAGAGGTATACATAGATATATCTACATCCCATGTCATCCTGGGCTTCATCCTCCTGAGGATTTGGCCATTGAGACCCAGGATCAGCAGGACACACTGTTGCTGGCATGAGTACATCTGCTCCACTTCAGTAGATGGCATCACACTGTATCATCCTACAGTTTGAATACAGATTAAACTTTTCAGCCTGGCATACATATATTCCATCAACTGATTCTTGGATTTTCCATTTTTATCTCTTATCTCTCATCCACACTCTATGCTCTAGTCATAGACACTACCTAAATTTCTCAGGTTTCCCCAGGCAGTTTTATATTTTCCATTTCTATGCTGGTTTTTTCTTGTACCTGAAGTGCCTTCCCCTTCACCACATTTCTAGCAAACATCTAATCATCCTAAAAAACTAATCAAATATTGCAATCATTTTTAAGTTACGTGCACTCATTTATAAAAGAGGTATAAATCATTGAAATGCCCATTTTAAAGAAGAGGAAACCAAGGCAGAGGGTGGTTGAGTAATGCCCAACGTTATTAAGTGACAAAGCTTAAACAAAAAGCCAGGTCTGACCGACCGTAAAGACCATGTTCATAATAACCACACTTTCCTCTAGCAAGTATTTTATGGTTCCACAACAGAATCCTTGGGGAATCTTCTACAAATCCAGATATCCCTAACTTCACCCTAGACCTGTGTTTTCAGAATCCCTACTGCTAGAGCTCCAGGATCTATATTTTAGAAAAGTTCCCCAGGTGACTATAATATACATTCTGTTTGAGAATCACTGCTTGATAATAGAGAAGGGCTTACAATAACTATTGACACTTTAGTGTGGACAGCAACTAAACAAATTGTGGTGGTACACCATTTTCAAAAAAGTTGAACGAGACATGTCTATTTTACAAAAATGAGAATCTGTAGAAAAGTACTTCCAGGAGTAACTGCATTCTGGTAACATTTAATTACATTTTGTAAATTAGCAAAAATCTGTTTTGTAAAGAAAAATGAATTTAAATTATCTTTCATTTAAATTCTTGACAAGGGATCAACTACAATTGTGTGGAGAATAGATTTGATTTGAACATTTGATTGAGTGTGAAGCTGTCTTAGTGGTCCTCAGACATAAAAAATAAAATCTCAACTATGATTCAGATATATTAATAATAGTTCAGGCTTTATACTACAAGTGTTTCATGTCTTTGCAACACCAAAACAGAAATCATTGTAATCAATAAGTTTGAAATGACACTTCAAAAAACCTGCAGCATATACTTAGGGCTCCCCCTTTGCCACTTTATACTTTAAAATTTAAAAAAATTCAAGGCTCTGTGTCTTTGCATTTATGTAATGTGAATTATCTGAAATGAAATTTTTTTGTGTTATTTTTACTTTTTATTTGAAATAATTTTAGACTTAGAAAAAGTTTCAAAGTATAGTTCTCATATGAAACCCCCACTCAGCTTCAACTATTAACATCTTAACTAACCATGATAAAATTATCAAAACAAAAAAATTAAAATTGACACAATACTGTATGAATTTCAGCAAGAATCTTACTAATTTTCTCTTTTCTGTGTCTTTTTAGCCTCTTCTTATAGGAAACAGTTCCTCCATCTTTGTCTTCTGGTGTCTTTTCGTTAAACTAGTGTCTGCAATTCCTACACTGTGAAGTTATTACTTTTTTATTTGTAATTAACAAAAAGGAAAAACACATTCAGATTATATAAAAATCCTTTTCTTATCATGAATTTGGCATCCATCAATGATTTTTTTTTTCTACAATGATGATGACTGCAGTGTTTACCTAGGGATAATTTTTTATTTCCCTCATTCTTCTATGTTTATTTATTGAAATTCTACAGAATGAAGACTTCCTTACATTATTATTTATTTATTTATTCAATTATCTAGTTACATTAGTATGAACTCATGGATATTTACTTTATTCTATGAATGACAATCCATTTATATGATTATATTTGTTTTAATACTCAAATTGTCTCACCTTAACCATGTGGAAACTTAATGGGCTTTATACTTCTGCCATGTTCCTATCATTTGTGAGCAATTCCTCACTCACTGGCAACACAAGATGTTCAGGGCGTATATTCTGTTTGATGTAAAAAATTGGACAGATAATTTAGTAATGCTCAGAAGTAAAAGAAAAAAGTAATTCACTTTTTTTCTAAGTCTCTGTAACTATTACAGACTCTGATACCTTACTCCTCTTTCTGAAAATTGTTTTTGCTCTCATTCCAAAATATTGCACTTACCAGAAAACAATTGCATGATAAATATAAAAATTGATATTTAAAGAAAATAGTTTAAGAACAAGCTAATCACTCATTAATGTACATCAGAAGATTTTCTGTCTTTTCAGCAAAAAACATTTTATTTTCATAAGATAACACTCTAATATATAAAGTTTTCAAAAGCAACACTATTAGTATAAATAAATTAATATAAATGTTCAAAGCTATAACCTTTGCTCACTTTACAATCTATAGGAAAATCAACTGTTCTTCATTTATTAACTTTTTATATCTTTTATTTCAATATTTTGTTTGGGTTCCATATTTTGTGAAAACTCTAATTTATATAATAAGTAGCTACAAAATAACTGAACATTTTGAGCACTTTAACTCAACAACGATGTCAGGATTCTCTTCAAGAAAAATGACTCAGAAACATAAAAAAATAGTAAGAAAATAATGCTTTAAAGTTGAAACATTCAGGTTCCAGGTATTGTCGAGTAGTAAGTATAGTCTATACCATCTCTCCCTCTGAATACAGTAATAAAACCTGGACAGACTACATGGAGCAGCTATTTGAGGATTCAAAAGTAAATAGCAACAGATGGACTGAGGAAAAAGAACAGAATTCAAATACCACCAAACAAGTGGTAAGATTAGTAAGTTTTTTACTGCTAATCTCCTGGTCTGAACGCAACACATAGCAAACAAAGAAGTGAGTCCTGGAAGGTACACAGAAAAATAGCTTCTCCAGGAGAAGCTATTTAGTTCTAGCTCAAGAATTGGGGAAAAGAATGCAAAGTACTCAGAGAGAATGCAGAAACCTCCAATTTTTTCTCCTCCTTTTATCCATTCACCTGCCCCCTGGATCTCAAGCAATCATGCAGTGACAGTGGTAGGAGCCACAGTGACAACAGAGGCAATGTGAGCCAGTAAATGTCAAAACCCTAAGGAAAGGCTCTAGGTTTGGAGTAACTACCGTTTCAAAAGGGTAAAGCCAAATCCTAATGATCTCCTTCTCTTGCTATTTTCCTACCACCTGGCCCCAAAGACAAGTGCAATTGTAGAAGTACACAAGAGATAACATTAACTATAGTCATAGCATTCTGGCCAAAGTACCTATCAGAGGCATTCCAAAAACTACATGTTACCAGGGAGATCATGAAAGAAAAACTTGAGGATATGTCTGTATAAAGTTGCTTATGAATTCTCAGGCACAAAGTTTTTACCAGAATAATTCCTAGAAATCTACTTTTGCCAATTCCTGAGCACCACTCAATCTATTTTAGGTTAAATAAAATGTACGATTAAAGTTTATTAATTTTGCTATTTTGTTTTTTAATTTGGGCACTAGATATTTTAAAACTATATATATGCTCCTATTGTAGGAAACATATATATATATATATGTATGTATTTTTTTTTTCCTATTGTATAGCAGCATGCTAACCTATTTTCTAAAATTAGCTGATACTGATTACTTTTCTGGGTCTCAAAATACTGCCAAACAATATTAACCTATTTTTTTTTAAGACAGAGTCTCACTCTGCCCACGCTAGAGTGCCATGGCATTATAGCTCATAGCAACCTCAAACTCCTAGGCCCAACTGATCCTCTTGCCTCAGCCTTCCCCGTAGTTGGGACTATAGGTACTGGCCACAATGCCTGGCTAATTTTTTCTATTTTTAGTGGAGATGAGATCTTGCTCTTGCTCAGGCTGGTCTCATACTTCTGAGCTCAAAGAATCCTTCTGCCTTGGCCTCCCAGAGTGCTAGGATCACAGGTATGAGCCACCATACTCAGCCCATATTAACCTTTCTTGATTTTTATCTTTTACCCATTCAAAAATTATGACTTTGGCTTAAAAATTCAAGGCTTTGTAAAATTCAATGATTATGCAATATATCTCCACTCTAAGTATTTTTGAAATGTTCAGAAAATACAACGTATACACAGAGCTTCCTCAATCAGCTGGGGTATGCACATGAGAGAGACAAAGACAGAGAGATAGACTTTCACAAGACAAAAAAAAATCCTCTCTGTCCTAAGGTCACAAATATTTCAAAGTCACTAAATAGTAAAAGCTAAAAGCCTCCATTATTTTCTTCTTAATCATTGGGAAGGAATTTATTAGTAATATTATAAACTAATTACAAGAGGCATTTAAAAGAATAAAGAGTTTTGGGCAAGTTTTATGATTAAGACATTCTGCAGCTCTTTGTCAGATTTTAAATTCTGTTAAACCACTAATAGGAAATACTCGTGATGCTTTATGTCTATTATATCTTGCTAATAAAAATTATCAGAGTATTTATGTGTAATTCTTCTGTGACACTGAATACTTTCTACCTCTGTAACCTCCTTGAATATTTGACAGCTTTGTCCTCTTGATTCACTGTCTTCCATCAACCCTTTCCTTTTCCAAACACTGAACACAAGACTGTATACAGAACAGGCCATCGTGACTATTTACTAAGTGAAGGGGAGAATGACTCAATAAATGAATAAATGATTATGGTCCCCTGTGCCTGTAAGCATACGTTTTTCCCCTTTCACAAAAATAACAATGAAAAAATGCTCAAAGCATTCCAATCAGACAAGTGAATATAAATATGTGATAGTTTACATAAATCAATATCCATTCAAAATGCATCCAAATTTCTTAAATCTGTAGGAAAAAAAGTGAAGATAAAATTCCAGTATTTCTATATTAAGTCCTTAATTCTTAATATGTCAATGAGTTTTCTCTTAAATAATAACACAGAAAGTTCTTTGCACTAGGATAATTTTCTCAATTCAACAAAATAAAATTGAATACTGACTTACACTTCATAGGATAATATAAAATTGAAGCTTTAAACTATCTTTTTATTTCAGATTAATATGAGGGTACAAAAGATTAGGTTACATTGTTTGCATTTGTTAGGTAAAGTTCAAGTTGTGGCTGAGCCCTTCACCCAGGGGGTGTGCTGTATACCTTTACATTGTGCCCACTAGGTGAGAGCATACGAATCCCCTTCCCTCCTCCCCTTTCTTCTTTCCATCTTCACCCACTTGAATTCCATTTTGTTTTTCTCTCATGTGGAGGTACAGTTGTTTACCTACTGGCTTCAATATTAGTATTGAATATATCAGATGCTTGCTTTTCCATTCTTGTGATACTTTACTAAGAAGAATGTTCTTCAACTCCATCTAGTTTAATACAGAACATCTAAAGTCTCCATCTTCTTATGGCTGAATAGCACTCCATGGTATACATCTACCACAGTTTATTAATCCATTCGTGAGCTGATGGACACTTGAGTTGATTCCACGTCTTGGTGATTATGAACTGAGCTATGAAGAACTTTCTAGTTCAAATGTCCTTATGGTAAAACTTTCTTTATTCTTTCTGGGTAGATAACTAGTAATGGGATTGCAGGATCAAATGGAAAGTTTACTTTTAGCTTTCTGAGGATTTGTCATACTTCTTTCCATAGAGGTTGTATTATTTTGCAATCTTGCCAGCAGTATAGAGATACATGCTCTCTACATCCATGCCAGCATCTGCAGCTTTGGGACTTTGTGATATAGGCTATTCTCGCCGGGGCTAGGTGGTATCTTAGGGTGGTTTTGATTTGCATTTCTTTGATGATTAGAGATGTTGAACATTTTTTCATATGTTTATTGGCTATTCCTATGCCTTCTTCAGAAAAGGTTTGATTCATGTCTCTTGCTCACTTACAAACGGGACTATTTGCTCTTTTCTTGTTGATTAATTTGAGTTCTCTGAAGATTCTAGTCATTAGCCCTTTGTCAGATTTATAGTATGCAAATATCTTCTCCCCTTCTGAAAGTATGCTTCAGTTGTACCCTTAGCTTTTTAGTTTGATCATGTCCCATTCATTTATTTTTTATAATACTGCAACTGCCAAGAGGATCTTCTTCACAAAATCTCTTCCCAGGTTTATATTGTCAAGAGTTTTTCCTATACTTTCTTCTAGAATTGTTATCATTTCATTTCTTAAATTTAAATCTTTTATCCAGAAAGAGTCAAATTAAATTAGTTTTATTTTTATTTAATTACCTAAGTCTAAAACAAATTCCTTCTTCAAAAATTGAAAATATTATACCTAGGTATCATAGAACAAGCACACACATAATACACGTACTGCATAGCATGTAAGTATATCTGAATTTGTGCATCATCTAAAATATGTCCTGTATATTTACAGATACATATAAAATTTATGTTTTTATCTGACTTGTCTTCTAGAAATTATTTCCAGACATACTATTTTACCTCAGATCTTCATCAACAGTTTTCCAGTGGCAAGGACCACTGTCTATATGTATTTTTCAGCCATATTAGAGACAATGATATAATTTTGCTTGACTTGTATAACCCTCTAAGGACTAAGCAACTGCATTTCAACAAAAAATAACTAAAGTCATTCAAAACATGTTTTTTCAAATGCATCAGTAGAGTGCATGTGTGTACGTATAAATGTATGAATACATGTGTATAATAAATGTGTGTGTGTATATATAATAGAAAGGGCTGGAAAAACAGCTCTGTATTTGGGTGCTTCTGATGCTTACTATGTGAATAATGGGCTTTTCCCCCCGATGCTTAGATATTTTGCCAAAATGTGCTAAAACAAAATCACTTAGAGAATATGAGCTAGTCTAGAGATTAATAAAAGCTCCAACTTCACAGGCTTCCACAAATAATGAGATGAAAACAGATAGTTTCGGCCATCAAATATTTCAATACTTCACTCTGTTTCTATGACATATTTATCCCATACTAAAGATTTGTTAAAGGAGTTGTAATGGCCTTCTGGGACAGGAAGAATAAGGTTTCTGTAGAAAATGTTAAATTAATTTTGATGGTGATGCAAAGTTAAGGAAGGGTTGTTAAGGGATGGCTTGTGGCCACAGGGTGGGGTTTTGTTTTGGTATCCTTGTAGAGGCTGCAGGTGTTTGGCAACAGTTAAAATCAGGGCCAGCTGTGATATTTCAATAGTTCTGATACTTCCCTCCCAATAGTTCTCAGAAGTGATGCTTCAGGGTGATGTCTTACACCTGACATATTCAACTTGTGTGGTAGAAATGTGAAGGCTCTTCAATAACACCAGTTTTGCAGCACCCATTGCCCTCTCTTCCATACCCTCAGGCCGTAGCATGAAGGACAGAGAAAAACATCAATCAGAGGTACCAATCATTCATATTTTATTTTTTTAATTGAGCATTTTAATTAAAGATGGTGATACCTAGAACCACCAAACATATAATTTAAAGAGAAATCGTAAAAACAGGATGCTGCATTCTCTTTGATTATCTTAAAACCTGTCAGTGATTGAGATCCATACCTATTTTTGCAGGAATTTGAATAGTTTCTATTAAATCTGCATTTTCTTTTAAGTTTGTTTGGGTTGGAAACCCTCAAACCACAATGTATTTCACGCACATGTTCCCAAGGGTATGTTAAATAGGACCATACTGAGGTCATCTAGTAAGTTTTTGAAACTTTTAAAGAATTCCTTTAATGTACTGCACAATCTTGGCCTGATTAAAAGAAGATATTTTAAGAAAGCACGGGAAGAAATGACTGGCTATTAAAATCTATACTCAGATAATCTATACTATACCTCTATAATGCACTGAGATTTCCAGAGATAATTTGTTGCTGAGGGAGAAAAACAAAACAAACAAAAAAAACCTACCACTTTAAGAGTTTTAAATAAAAACTTTTTAGGAGTGTCAAAAAATGCAGACCAACCCCTCCCCCCACAGCACTTTTGGTTAGGCTTAACAGTGGATGCCTATAGGATCAGTTTGTGCAAAGGTCTACACATAGCATATAATCAGAAAGTCAAAGGTAAACAACTTTCTATCTATCCAAGAAATGTGATCTATTATTTCAGTTGAGTTAAAAAATCAAGTTTTCTCAGATGATGAGGCTATGATGAAAATGTTAGATTAGAAATAGTTTCTACTAGCAAGTACATTTTTGTCAAACTACAGACGAAATATAAATGGTATAAGAAGGTATACCAAATTCTCTCCCATTCCTTAAGGGTTCCAATCCTTGGTTTTGGTTTTTTTGTTTGTTTGTTTGATTTTATTAGACATACCCAGTTTCACTTTATCAAAGTCTCCCTTCCTGCACCATGTTCCAGGCTTGTACTTCACCCAAAGCAATTTTCAGTAGAACTAGCAGCTGTGCTGGCACAGCGCACATGGAGAGCGGCCCACAGGCGCCAGTGTTGCATTCCCACATCTGAACAGAAGTGGCCAGTTCCATGTACCCAGGGCCAAGAAACTCTACAGCTCATCAGAGGGAAAACAAGGGAGGATACCTTAAACGGAAATCATACTTAGAAAAAACTTTTAAGAAAAATTAAACATAAAACAATTTTCAGTAATCAGAAATGAGGAAGGTTTGATAATTTCTTGTTAGAGTTTGCAGATACATTTTCATAAAAGGACAATAGAGTATGATTTTAAGTTAGTGTTCCCCATCCCCACATCACTGGATTTGCCTCTATCCACTAAGCAAAGGTGAGTCAAAGAAAATGTTTTTAACAAGAATATAACCATGAAAGACTGAGCTACTACTGTGCATTGTTTACCATCTAAACATTATTTTAACACTTTCAACAATATAGGGATAAGATCCTACTTCACAATTTTACAGTTAAGGAAACTAAAGTCTAGAAGCTTTAAAACTGCCCACTAACTTTGACTCTATGGTTTTCACTATTATGTTACCATTAGTCCCTGGGTATCACCAAGGGCTTTCTAATCAGCCCTAATGACACAGCTTGTCAGCCCTACTCAGGACTACCAAGAGCCACTTGCTCATTTCAAAAGCCTATACTTTCCAAAGTTAACCAACTCATTCTTTGCTGATTCATCAACAAATATTTATTATGTACCCAGTTTTAGTCAACTTTGAATTTATTTTTTAGAAAGGCAAGGAACACTAAATTTACACTAAACCCCTAGCACCAGTATAATAAAGTCTAATTGAATAAATGAATAGACTTCCTAAGTAATCATTTTTAGATGTCATCCTAAGGGATTTTTTAAAATAATCTATTTCACACGTTTTTTAAACTCTCTATAATAAATATTATTTTATTATACCACTTCCTACAATTCTATATTCCTTTCAAAATTCAAAATTATATGGAATTCTTTCTAAAAAGAACAAACACTATAAGCAATAGAGAAAGAAGGTACCTTTGCCTCTTACATGGAAAAGTCCTACTTAACAATTTCCATAGTCATCCTTGCTTACTTTGAAAAGGCAATGCTAGGCTCGGCACCTGTAACTCAGTGCTAGGGCACCGGCCACATACACCAGGGCTAGTGGGTTAAAGCCCAACCCGGGCCTGCCAAACAACAACTAACAACAACAACAAGAAAAAAATAGGCTTTGTGGAAGACACCTGTGGTCCCAGCTACTAGGGAGGGCAATGCAAGAGAATAGCTTAAGCCCAAGAGATTGAGGTTGCTGTGAGCTGTCACGCCAGAGCACTCTACTGAGGGTGACATAGTGAGACTCTGTCTCAAAAAAAAAAAGCAATGCTAGTACATTACTCTCTCGTCTTTCTAACAATCCAGATAAATTGTATATATATATTTTAGTATGTAAACTCCAAAAAAGAATGAAATTTACTTATGAACAAGAACAACTTTACTCTTGCTACTAGGGTATAATTATCAATAACTATCACTGTACGATTAAATATTTTTATGTTAGAACTACAGAAATTAGAATCTCCTTTTTGGTGATAAACAGGGAAGTTTGTAGAGACTTTGCAATAATATGAAGAATTGTTATCCTGTGTTAGTTAATATCAATGCTTCCAATTTTGGAAAATGGTCTAATGACTTAATATATGCCATAGACCAATAATAAAAACTTATTTACACATAAAATGATTTCTATGCAGACTTAAATATGACTTGCTTTATACATTTTAAGGTACACATATGATCAGAGGTGGGCTGTACCTATGAAAGTTCTCATCTTTCTTTCTATAAAGAATAATTTCTGAGTACCTAACCCCAACTTGTATTTCTCTTTTTCAGGAAAAATAAATGCCCTAACTTCAAAAACTTCATGTAGTAGCTGACAAAGGAAAACAATACGTTAAATATGACAGACAGAAAGATATGATTGTAAATAATTGTAAATGCTAGTTCTTTTTACCTCAGACCCACAATTTTAATGCAATAGTGAAAGATCATGTTATGTAACTTAAGATCAATTAATGTACTTTTATATAAATCCACCTAGATAGAAAAGAGAGACAAATTCTTACGCTGCTATACTTCAAAAAACAAACCTGGGGTTCTGCAAATACATTCTTCATGCTGTTGATTGGGCCATACGGGACCCCACTGCCTTCAAAAAGATATAACCACTTGCTGGTTGTTTCTTCTTCAAACCTAGGAACAGACAAAAGAGGATATTTTTTATAATCTAAAGAATATAATACAACCTCTTTTTCATGTGGTCTCTTTCCTAACAACCAACAGTAATAAAATGTGTTTCTTAGTCTCTCTTTATTCCTTGTTTTTAGAGAAGATTGTCTATATGAAATGAGTTGAGTGATCTTACAATGGTGAAAGTAGCCACTCAGGTCCCAGGGTTTTAAAATCCTCTATTGAAGATGTAATTACCCCTATTTCTAACCCTATGAACTCTCTGACAGAGTCCCTTGGAATAGAAAGGTTGTGTAGAAATGGTACTAATTGAGCTCCAAATGAACCATTACAAATATAACAACAATATAATTGCAATTTGAGCATGAAGTCATTGTGCAAAATGTCCTTTAGATCTCCCATATAGAATATCAGGTTAAAGTAGATACTTATAAACCCACTTACTCTTCAAAACAAAAAATAAACTAATGTAGGTGTTTTGAAAGAAAAGCTATGTAAAAGTACATAATAATTAACAGCCACAACCATTGGGTTTTTTAAAAAATCCTTAGATATTTATTTGCACTGCAATTTGCTAATTAGAACAACTGTAGGCATGCAAAGACTGATATTTCAGTTTAGCCCACAAAATAAAATTCATCCTAGTCCTTTAAATCTGTTTATGTCCTACTGTAATTTAAAATCAGACTTCAAAGTAATATAACCTTTTTGGAAGGAAGTATGGAGAAAAGAACTCAAACTGGCTCTCCCATTTGATCCTACAATCCTGTTACTGGGCATCTCCCCAGAAGAAAAAAGAAATCCTTTTATCATAAGGACATTTGTACTAGACTGCTGATCGCAGCTCAATTTATAATTGCCAGACTGTGGAAACAACTTAAATACCCACCAATCCAGGAATGGATTAACAAGCTGTGTTATATGTATACTATGGAATACTATTCAGCCACTAAAAAAGATGGAGATTTTATGTCTTTTGTATTAACCTGGATGGAGCTGAAACACATTCTTCTTATTAAAGCAGCGTAAGAATGGAGAAACAAGAATCCACTGTACTCAATTCTGAAATAAGGACAATTGATGACCCTCCCCCATGGAGTGGGGGGTTAAGGGAATGGGGGAGCAGAGAGAAGGAAGGTGGGAACGGGGTGGAGGGTCACGGTGTGTGACACACCTCTTGGAGGCAGGACATAATTATAAGGGGGACTTTACCTAACAAATGCAATCAGCATAAGCTGGTTCTCTGTACTCTCAATGAATCCCCAACCATAAAGAAAGAAGAGAGAAAGACAGAGAGAGAGAAAAAAAAAGAAGTATCTAAAAAAATAAATAAATAAATGAAACCAGACTTCACAGATAGAAAAGCATTTTTGATTTCCTTTATTTTTTTCTATTAGGTTTTAAGGAAAGAGCAATAAATTCATTAATGAAATTTACTGTTTTATATTTCTTCTGTGTTAAAATAGTGAACACAGAAACAAAATCTTGGATCCTTAGGGACAACTCAACACAAACATAGTCTCTAATATGAAGGATTTCAAAATTGTCAATTGTTAAAATAGTGAATTATTTTTAGTTAATTAATAATGTAGGTGATCAAAGGGACTTTTAAAAAACATTATTTTTGGCAGTTAAAATGTTTTACTAATATAGAAAAACTAGTGGAATTATAGTAGAAATACTGAGTATTCACGGACATCTATTCATTTCTCTTATACATAGGTAGAATTAGCCTGAAATCTTCAGATCTCATAGAAAATTATATTAGAGAAATGTACTTCTTTCACCATTTTCAAAAGAATAGTGGGGAGTACACTTCTCTAATCATCATCTAATAGAAAAAAAGAAAATGAAAAAATAGAATTAATGTATCCTCTATTAAGATAGATACTATCTGAACAATGATGTTCAATCGCATAAAAATTTACATAAGGATATAATAAATATTTTAATGAAGATAGCATTAAATTTCACTGGAAATCTAATTAATACTATTTATGCATTCATTGCTGAGTGCCCACTACACACAAAGCATTGATTCTTATGTTTAAACATAATGTCTTCCATTTTTCTCTCCAATATTATGGATAAAAAAATTTATTATTATTCATTTTAATTTCAGCTCAGAATGTTAACTATACCTAGTTAGTACCGAATAAAATATTGCACTTCTAACTATTGAAAAAAATTCTTTCAAAAGAAAAAAAAAATCATGGGAATACTACAGGCAAAGGTAAATGTCCTGCTTCTAATCAATTCTTCACATTCGTATTTCCTTTTCAATCAACACTAAAGTTATCTCCTCGCCAAGACTTCCTAAAAGATATAGATATATATCATCAGAATGATAATATGCTGAGAGAATAAAAGATACTTTGAACCTGCAGTCTTTTCAATCAGGTTGTCAATTATTTAAGTTTTCACAAATGGAGTGTTATAATGGTTAGTCTGATACATTTTCAAGACAAGTGAATTTATCACCATTGGACTTACCCTGGCCAGAAAGATCTGCACAGAAAATGCATGTCAATATGCACAGAAAATGCATGTCAATATCCAGACAAAGCCATGGCTGCAGGTTAGCCAATAGAAAACTCAGGGGAATAATTGAAGTTTTAGTATTTATATAAGCTTTTCACCACTGGACGTAAGAGAGGGATTTATTTCATGTTATAGAAACCAACAGATGCACTTTGGAAATAAGAACAGGGAAAGAGGCAGCCTCTGTAGCTGCAGTTGTGACCACTTCTTGGGTCTTTGCGTGGGTGTGGGTGTGGAAGGGTTCCTAAATGCCATAAACTCAATCAGTCAGAGACAGAACATCACTGCATTCCACTGTTCCCAGAGGACATATCCATTATTTTCTTCTCAAAATCTAACTCTTAATCTAAATCGGATGTGGAATCCTCTCCTTTATCTACACAAAAAAAGCTGTAAGCACATGTTTTTATTAACTACAAAAAGTCTTCTATAAAATGGAAAGAGCTGATCTAAATCACACAGGGCAATAGATTCCTGACGAGAAGACAAAAAGGATATCCTTCGATCCAGCTTAACAAGCCTAGAAGGTAGGGCCTCTGCTGGGAAGTTTTTTGGAGACACATAAACAATTCAGACTTAATTGGCAACTCACTAAATAAGTCTATCTATTTAATTCTAGATTTTTGCAACTTTACTTGATGCAGGGAGTATTATTAATCAGATAGCATCATTTAGGCAGATGAAACACTGCTCCATAAAGACAGACTTGAATTTAAATTTCTCAACATCAAAATTTAACTTAGGAAACAAACAAAAAGTTCTTTACTTTATAAAATGGATTAAAGTATTAAATCAGTCAAATCGAAGACCAGAGAGAAACTAAGAGATCTTAGCCATGAAGGTGGGAGTCAAAAATAACTGTAACAACAGTGAAAACTAAATCCTGGTTATTAAGTTTATTAGTCTACATTTTGCCAATTTTATCCTCACAACTGACACTATACTTTAAGTATTATCTTCACTTGACCAATAAGAAACTCAGGTTTAGAGAAATTAACTTACTAAAATTCATATAGCTTTTAAAGTCAGAGGTCACTGAGACTGCTTAGCTTCAAAACCACTTTCTAATACATAATGACTGTAGCAGAATACATTCAGAATCCATAGTTTCACATATTGTATGCATTATATATGCTCACAGATAGCCTAAAAAAAAGAAAATGCAGAGGAGAAACCGTTCATTTTTTATACTAATATACTTCTTCACTTCCATTTTATGTACCTCAATATATGTTTCCTTACTTTAAGACTCATTCATTCTTGATGCTTTTAGCAAGAGTTTGTTTTGTATCAACCATGGAGATTACAATAAAAAAGACAGTCTCTGTGCTGAGAGATCACAGAGTCTAATGGAGAACACAGCTATGAAAATGGATGAATTGCAATGCAGGATGCTGAGACAAACAGATGAAGGAACCACTCGCGGCTGAAGCACCAAAGACAGACATTTACACTGGGCCTAGGGAGGCAGGAAAGGGCTCAAAAATGAGGTGACATTTGAGCCAGGTGTTGAAAGACAAGTTAGAATTTTCCATGGAACGATGAGAGGAATGATCTTCCAGGCAGAGAAGACAATGTGTATAAAGATCCAACCTGTAAAGAATCTGAAATCTCCTTTGGCCGGGGATAGGGGGGTGGGGAGGGGGGGTGGGGGGGTGGGGCAGAGGTAAAATGGAAGAGGGAGGTTGGAACCAGAGTGTAAAGCGCCTTGTCTGCTATGCTAAGGACACTGGATTTCCACTGGCAACAAAGAACCCAGAAAACTCTTTAATTAGGGGGCTGATACTACTCAGCACTGATAGAAAGATGATACTAGAGGGAAAGAAACTTGACAGGAGGCAAGATACTCTTCCTCTGGCACTTCTCAAATCTAATCTAACTCTTTTTTAATATCTTCCATGTAATTATCAATAACAAACAAGTTCCCATTTGAAAAAAAAGTTTTCTTGACATTATTATCCTTATTAGTTACTATCCCATTTCTTTTTTTTCCAATCCATCATTACACCTGAGGTTCTGAAGTCTGACACACCTTTTCTTACCTGGTCTCCGATGGTCTCCAGTGACCCATGTCAAATCCAATATTTTTTCATTCTTTGCAACCTGCCTCCCTGTATAGTATTTGATGCTGTTGACTATTCTACCCTTGGGTCCTGACAATATACTTTCCTGGCTGTCTTAATACCTCTTTGGCCATTTCTATTTCTTTTGTTAGTTCTTTATGATAGTCTCAATATTCTTTGCTCTCTTTTACTTGCCTATGGCACTCAAATCTATATTATCAGCCTTGCTCTTTATTTCCCTAGTTCCCTTTTTCTAGTTACCATAAGATAATTACACCCAGATGCACTATTATCCCCATAAATGTAACATGACCATGAATGATTTTACGATTTCCATTTCCTCCATAAACCTAGTACTCCTCCCTTGCCTGATTTCAGACCCTTGACTAACTCTGAAACTCCTTCTATTTCATAATGTCTCATAACTCAAATATAATTGTCCTATATGATCAACTTTTCAAAGGTTAAGTTACATTCCACTGTAACTATCACAGTCCTGGCCCATGCACTTCACACTTCACAGACTATGTTGACTGCTGGTTAAAAACATACCACCTCTAATCCTCCACTTTCCAACAAGTCATCAATTTTACGTATGTCTCAAATCTGTCTGACTGTCTCTTTCCCCAAGATCATTACCTTCTTTCACACTAAAGAAATGGACTGTTTACTATTATATCTTCAGAACTTAGAATATAGTTGGCACTCAATATTTACTGAGTGAAAATATAAGTATTTGTGAAGAACAAAAGGCACATAAGCTTGAATTAGCAGTTTATTTTCTCCTAAAATCTCTCTGAGACTACGTTTAAGCAGACACTGAAAAGAAAATTTTGAAAAATAGTATGATTGTTCCTCAAAATATTAAAAATAGAACTACCGTAAGATGCAGCGATACCACTGGGCATATGCGCAAAGGAAAGGCAACTTTGTATTGAAGGAGTATGTGCACTCCCATGTTTCCTGCAGCACTATTCCAATAGCCAGGAGATGGAATTCACCTAAGTATCCACAGTGAATGAGTGAATAAAGAAAATATGGCATATATACACAACAGAATACTATTCAAGCATAAAAGGGGAGAAAATTCTGTGATTTGAGACATGGATGAACCTGGAAGATAAAGAAAGATAAGAACTGCGTGATCCCACTCACACGCAGAATCTAAAATAGCTGGTCTCATAGGAGTAGAGAGTTAATGGTGGTTACCAGATGCTGGAGTAGTTGGGATAGAAGGGGAAAGGGGATATATTGGTCAAAGTAGGCATAATTACAATTAGATACAGGAAATAATTTCAAGAGAATTATTGTACAACTTTGTGAGTATAGTAAAGGCTTATTCTTGAATAAGGCTAAAAGAGTGGTTATTAAATGTTCTTACCACAAAAATAACAAAATGAGGAGAAGCATGTTGTTAACTAGATTTAACCATTCCACAATGAATATACAAAGTCAGAAAAATAATTATATGAATTCACCACAGCAAAAGCGCTACATAATTACTCATTGGTGAATAATACTATGGTCACCTTCAACATACTTATTTCTCTTGGAAAGCTGTGTGTTGATGCCAGCACCTAGTCCACCCTTCAAAGCAATGTTTGGAACACTTATTCTAGAATGGCCAACAGAGCTGTCTTCATATGAAACTCTCATAATTAAGTTCACCAACTTGCCACTGGGCACTTACTCTGGCAGGACTGTACAGACAACTTGGTAAGGGTCCATACCCTTGGTAAATCAGTGTCTCACAGCTGTGTTAGTGTTGACATATGACAGTGTCCTGCTGAGTAGAGTTCATTATTATTGTATGTCATATAATGATAGCTCTGATGACCATTCCAGAAAAACAGTTGTAAATTGCTTTCAAGGGTAGACTAGGCACTGGCATTGTTGCACAGCTTCCCAAGGTGAGTACTCTGGAAGTTACTGTAGTGATATTCAGCAGTGAGATATGCAGCACTTTTTCTAAGATGAGTTTATGAACTTACTTGTCAGGCCTAATACACTTCAAAACACTATGTTATACATGATAAATACATAAAATTTCATGTGTTGATTTAAAAAAATAGATTTGAAATTAATTTTTTACAATAAAAATGCATTATTTTCTATGATCCTTCAAAACCATCACCTTATGCACACTGAAAATATTTCCAGTAAATAGGGAACTCACTGGCAGTCTAGTTACTGGAAATATTCAAACAAACACAGGAACTTGCTACAACAGAAAAGGTATAAGCTTTGGATAGATTGAGGTTTGAGTCACAAGACCCAGAACTTCCTATTTAAATGAAAGTCATAAAAATATCAACTTTTAACACTAATAATTTTTCAAATCAAACCAATCATTTATTATGCATTTACTAAGTACAAGGCTTTTTCTAAGCAGTTCACACACACAATTTCATTAAATTCTCACAGCAATCCCTTGAGGTAGATACCACACTATGTTCATTTTAAAGACAAAACAGAAGTTAAGGGAATTTAAATAGCCTTTAAAACTCATAAGAACATTAAGTAGCAAAGCAGGAATTCTATTTGGTCTGAAGCTAGGGTGACCAGATTTTAACATATGTAAAGCAGGGCAGGGGACTGGGCAAGGCGGCAGCTGACAACAATGCAAACTTTGATAAGCAGTTCTCGATAATCACTTCTCAACAATTATTTGTATTATTACAGTTTAACATTATAAAATTAACAAAAATAATATAAAACTCATATCCTGGCAAAATAGCCACATGGCAGCCGAAAACCATATATTCCCTTCCTGTTCTCCTGCCCCATTCATGCATTCTTCCCAAAAATCGGGACTTTTTTAAAACGCCATGGGATGTGGGACAAATTATTAAAAAGCAGGACTGTCCCACCAAAAGCGGGACATCTGGTAACCCTATCTAAAGCACATGTGTTAACCATCACTGTCTACTACTTGACTTCTGGTGGTGATGTCCAGGAAAGCAGAGCAGACAAAACTCTGTGAGTTATGTGATACTGAGGACCAGTTCCACAGAGGGATTAAAAAGGCAGTAGGTAAGTCTGCACCTGCTCAGTGAGTAGGGCACCGGCCCCATATACCAAGGGTGGTGGGTTCGAATCCAGCCCCAGCCAAACTGCAACAACAACAACAAAAAAAATTGAATAAGGCAATAAGCACTCGAAGGTCATGTTAGTGTCACATTAACCGACAGCCTTTATGTACCAGGTACAAAAAACATTCTATCTATTACTTCTAGTACCCATAATCCAAAAGTAGAAGTAGAGTTTGTTATCTTCATAACTGAGGAAGAAACTAAGGTATAAAGAGATAGATTATAGCAATATGTGGATCAGAAGGCTGAAAGCCTACAGCTGGGGGGTCATAAACTGTTTGTTTGGTTTTTTTTTTTGAGCCTATTCAGTAGCATAAACCTGCGAGATATAAACAATTCATTATAATGTCTTATAATATTGACAACTATTTTCTGAACTAATTTTTTTCAGTAAGTTTATTAGAAAGTACAAATTATTCCTATTTTGAAGATGAAAAATTGAAGCACTTTTGGAACTCACATTTGAGTGTTTAAATTCTAGGCCCAGAGCTCACTGTACTGCTGCCATACACACACACATACATATATATATAATAAAATATAAATAATAAATAAAATTTATTGAGAAGACAACCTTTTTTTTTTTTTTGAGACAGAGTCTCACTCTGTTGCCCTTGGTAGAGTGTCATTGTATCACAGCTCACAGCAACCTCAAACTCCTGGGCCCAAGCAATTCCCTTGCCTCAGCCTCCCAAGTAGCTGGGACTATAGGCACCCACCACAATGCCCAGCTATTTTTTTTTTGTTTGCAGTTGTCATTGTTGTTTAGCAGGCCCGGGCTGGGCTCAAACCTACCATGGGGGTGTCTGGGGTATATGTGGTTGGTGCCCTACTCACTGAGCTAAGGGCACTGAGCCCAAACTTGACTTTTAATCTTAACTTTATTTAGCTTTGTGACCATAGGTAAGCTGCTTAACTTCTCTGAGCTCCTATTTTCTCATATGTTCTAAGGAAATTATACTAGCTGTAAGTTGCTTAGCACCACATAGTAAGTACTCAAAAAATGGTATTTATTTCGTAGTATCATTTAAAATAAAAATAAAAACAATAATAAAATATCACATCTAGAACTGTAAATCCAAGATAGGAATTATAATAATTAAAGCAGGTCCCATTTATTGCTGATCATCTCTCAGATATTTTATGGTTATTAAAGTCTAAGTTTCTGGGATTTACATAATATATTTTTATATTCTTTCATTGAAGTTTATTATCATTTTTTATTTTCTAGAAGGCATTAGTGTTTCTATTAAAACCTGTAGGGCTTTGGTGATGATCAGTGTCAGGAATCCCAGTTGGGCCTCATAGCACTTGGAGTCCTTATAACAGGGAGTGACAATGTAGAGATTTCAAGCTAGGCATTGAGTAATAATCAAATACATTTTATCAGACCACCAACCAGGCCAGTTTTGAAATAATTTAAAGAGGAATCAACATCAATATAATAGTTGTGGGACAGCAAAACAAGGTTAAAGCTATCTTGGGTCTCATCTTAACAGGCAAACCAAATGCAAAGTCTAAATTCTTGTTAGTAATGACTGAGAATCCACACCTAGATGAGGCTTCATTTTTCAAAGAGGTGCTAGGTATATTGCTGGATGTAACCTGGTGGATTCAAAATCATTGACAGCAGATTGAACAAATAAAAATTTTTTTTCCTTATCTTTTGCAAAAGTTTGTGAGGTGCTCAAAGATACTTTCTTCTTGAATTTACAGAGTTCTCTCAAGCAGAGTTTATGACAAAGATGAAATTACATCCCTCTTGATTGCATGAATTTTTCTCCACTTTTGGGTCTGAAGAGAAAAGTATATTTGAAAGACAAACTCTATACACAGATTCTGATTCAAGACTCAAAATCTTTGAATCTTTTCAATAATTTCCCACATATAAATTTAGGGCCCCCCAAAAGTAGATTATTCAAGGGGCCTAGTTTTTATCTTTTCAGAGTGGTATTATACCATATAAAAATCCAAATGTAATATATAATTTTATGTTATAAAAGCATTCCTCAATTCACACAATAATATGTTCATATTATCTGAAATAAGAATCAATTTTCAAAAAGTTCATTTTCATGTAGTTCTATTTATGCATAAATAGAAAGTTATACCTGCCTTGTTGCTATACTGTCTCTATGCTATAGAGTTGGAGATTTGCCAGCCACTGTTTTCAGAAAATAAGTTTTGAAATTTGCATATCGGAAACTCAAAACCTGTAATCTTTTCACACTGGGTGAACTTTAGTTCCCTCCCCTTACATAATTAAATGTAACTAAAACAGTGAATGTTCCTTTTAGACCATGAGAGCAGCTCTCCAGGTTAGTGGAGAGGAAGATATTTAATGTACCACCTCTTTGCTATACTCAGATGAGACCCAGAAAACTGTGACTTGAAATCCAAATAATTGGGTGGAAAAGTCAGAAAGCCAATTAAAAATTTCAAAAGACATTGCCTTACAATCCCTTAAGAACTGAACATAAAACTTTGGAAATACATACAGCCCACACAAAATAAAACTTTTTTTGAACAGTATATTTCTACATAACAGTAATGTTTCCAAAAGAATTTCAAAGAAAATTCCAAAGGTGTATCACCCCTCAGCTCATTTTTAAATTATTAAATTTATATTTTTATTTTTCTGTTGTGAAATATTCCAAATATACCAAAAAGTCTAGGAATAGAAAAGTATAGACAAAATTATAAATTCTCATGTCCTCTCATCTACCCATATTGTTAAAATGTTAACATCTTAGCATATTTGCTTTATATATTTAAAAACAAAATGCTTTAGACTCAGGCGAATCCCCATGTGTATCCTTCTTCTATCTTATTCCCCCTTTCATCTCAGAAATAACCACCATCCTAAACCCATGTGCATCTCTTTGTTCAGTTATGTTTACATTACATATACATGTCTCTATTTGGATGAATTCATAAGCAATACGAATATTGTGTTGTGTATTTGTGCCCTTTACACTGCAACTTTTCATATTCAACATTTTAATTTCAAAATCTAGCCATTTTATACATATAGATGTGGTTCATTCATTTTATCTACTTGGAACATTTCTGTGTGAATATTTCTCAATTTGTCTTCTCCTATTATTGTTTCATTGTCTCCAATTTCTTAGTATTACACACAATGTGACCTTATATAATACATGTCCCTATTTGTTCACATAAGATTGATTTCCTAAGGGAATACAGAAAGAGAAGTGAGTCATAAAGCAGACACATCTTCCACTGCATAAAATATTACCAAATTACTCCCTTAAGTGGTTGATGCCATTTACTTTTACCATTCTCCCTATTCTAATCAACTTTTGTTATTGTCAGACTTTAAGTTTTGTCAATCTGATAGAGGTGAAATGGTATCTCATGGTTACTTTAAGTTCCCACAATTGGAGAGACAAAGCATCTTTTCATAAGTTTGAGTTCTATTGGATATTGGGGATTGTTTTGTTTGCTTTTTCTTTCTTCTACATATATTTTGCCTATATTTAGCTGGACTGTTTGTCTTTCATTATTGACTTATAGGAAATTTTGCATAGTCTAGATACAAACCGTTTATCAATTATATGAATTCCAAATTTCTTCTCCCAGATTATAGCTTATTTTTTAATTTTACTTTTTCATATACAAACTAAATTGATTTTAATGTAGACAAATTATGATTCTTGTCTTTTAAGGTTTTTGCTTTTTGCATCAGCTTTAAAAATAGTACCTAGTTCATAAACTTATCATGAGGTAGTAAATGAATTAACACTTTGAAGATGTTTAGAACAGTCCATGATATAAGAAACTGCTATATAAATGTTTAATATATAAAGCTAAGCTAGCATTTGTGGGGAGACAAACTATTGGCAGGCATCGAAAAGAAACTGGAATACAATTTTTAGAAACAAAAATTCAGTGCAGACCTGCATTCCATACATACATTGCCTATAGAAAATGTCCCTTTAGACAAAATCTGAGTAAACCCAAACCAAACTAATGGGATGCCATAAGATCCAGGCTAAGAGTCTACAATTCAGTAACTATAAACAGGCCTGACATTTCTATAACCCACAAAGAAACAGCTGGAATTTGTTGGTTGGTGTTTCTACCGTAAACACAATCACAGATTTAATATTTCCTGTAATTTCCTCAGACCTTATTTCCTCTTAGGAATTTAACTCTACATATTACCGATAAATTATGGCTAAAGTTATCTCTTCTCCCCCTAGCATTTACTAGTTCCCTCCATTGTCTGCATGTCAATTTGTAGGCCATGCAAAAGATGGAGTTAAAGTCCATCCAGAGATCTAGTCACTACCTTCTACCACAATGTGACTCAGAACTTCCTGAAATAACTCAGGGTACTAGGTTGAGTAGCTAACATGTCTTATGACTTATACTAATTATTAGCACATTAATAGCTCTGATCCTTGTTAATTTTCATTCACAGTTTAGAAATAAATTCTATTTTGTACAAATTTTAAATAAAGTATGGGTCATGTATTACAACAGTTTGGCCTGACCAGAATTGTAGTGACTGTTGATACAGCCTAAGCACCATCACTACAAACACATTATGAGAAAGTTGTCCACATTGTGAAGCTCCAATGACACTTTATACCAGAGGCTATATGAAAAAATAAGCCTTTTTAATTGGGATCTCATTATGAAGAACAACTAGAAAAGCAATACATAATTATTGCAGAAAAATTAAATATTAACAGGTGCAAAAGAAGACATAAAATCAACTATAACCTTACCACATACAACAAATTTTGGTTTATGCATAACTATAGCATTTTTATATAAGCATACATTTTTAAAAATTAAAAAGGGATCACAATATTTTCTAACAATTTAAATTTTAACATTCATATATGTTCATATACAGTAGTAGTTACCTACTATTTTAATAGCTGAAGAGTATCCATTATAGGATGTATTATAACTTACCTAAGCAAACACCTTTTATTATATATTTATGTTTTAGTTTCTTCAGGTTTCTGAAACTGCTTCAATAAAATCTTTGCAGCCAAATCTGTATCTTATTCCTCTAGGATTCATTTCTTTAAATGTGCATAATTTTAGGCAGGGCATGATGGCTCACTCCTGTAATCCCAGCACTCTGGGAGGCCAAGGCTGGTGGATTGCCTAAGCTCACAGGCTTGAGACCAGGCTGAGTCAGAGCAAGACCGTGCCTCTAAAAATAGCCTACAGACACAGAAAAAATCAAAGAAATGCAAATCAAAATCACTTTGAGATATCATCTAACTCCTGTAAGAGTGGCTCACATAACAAAATCCCAAAACTACAGATGTTGGCAGGGATGTGGAAAAAAGGGAATACTTCTGCACTGCTGATGGGAGTGCCAGATAATACGTCCCTTTTGGAAAGAAGTATGGAGGATACTCAGGGATCTAAAAGTAGATCTGCTGTTTGATCTTGCAATTCCTCTACTATGTATACATCCAAAAGTCCAAAAATTACTTTATAACAAAGATATTTGCACCAGATTGTTCACTGCAGCTCAATTCATAATAGCCAAGTCACAGAAGAAGCCTAAGTGCCCATCAACCCCTGAATGGATTAATAAATTGTGGTATATGTACACCATGGAATATTATGCAGCCTTAAAAAAGCTGGAGATTTTACCTCTTTTATGTTTACATGGATGGAGCTGGAACATATCCTACTTAGTAAAGTATGTCAAGAATGGGAAAAATATATATACAATGTACTCAGTACTATGATATATATCCAATGTACTCAGTACTATTATGAAATCAATTTACAATCACTCACACTTTCATATTAAGAATAGATCACAACTATGGATGGTGAATGGTGGGCTCACACCTATGGTGCATAATGCAAGGGTACATGTCAGATCTATTGTATAGAGTATAAATGTCTTAACACAGTAATTAAGTAAATGAGATGAGGTATATATTAACCAGTGTGCTGTAAGCATCCTAATTCTAAATGAAATCAACACAATGTACCCCATAAATGCATTAATATATACATGATCTATGTGTTTATGATTTAATAAAATAAAGTAAAATCCAAAATAAATTTAAAAAATAAAAACAGCCAGGCATTGTGGCAGGAGCCTGTAGTCCCAGCTACTTGGAAGGCTGAAGCAAGAGAATCACTTGAGCCCAAAAGTTAGAGGTTGCTGTGAGCTATGATGCCACAGCACTCTACCAAGGGCAACAAAGTAAGTCTAAAAGTAAATAAATAAATGTGCAAAATTTGGAAACATTTTATATCCATAGTAGTTTTATTGAGTTCTTCCTAAATGCTAGGCATTATCTAGGGTTCTTACTAAGTGCTAGCCACTGTCAAGGCAACAAACAGGCAAAAACCTGATCATCACAGAGCTTGCCTGCAGGAGAGATAAATGAGTAAAGTCTATGTTACCTGTGGAATTGCTGTGGAGAAAAATTAAGCAGAAAAATAAAACCCTTTGTGAGGGGTTTTACTTTTTGCACTTTTTAATAGGGTAACTTAAGAAGATCTTGGTGAAAAGAATAAGTGCCAAATGCATTTTCTCCCACAAAAATTGTGTGTTATCATTTTTATCATTCGATTTGATTTTTTTCCCAAAATAGGGGGAAAAAGTATCTGACTGGATACTAAAGCCTTCAGTTATTTGTGCATCTTAAACAAAAAGCCTAATTACATATTTTCAACAATTTTCTATTGGGTTTTTCCTTCTAATTAATGAGCAAATGTTTTTAATTTCTTTTTATATTAAGTATGTTAGACCAGTATTGATTTTGCCTTACATTTTTATTTATGGTGGTTTTTAAATACAGAATATTTAGAATAATTCTGGTTCTCAAGGACCTGTGTGATGATAAAATTAGAATACCCCATAATTTCTCATTTGCTTTATCCTATGTCAGATACACAATAATCTCATAATAATATCTTAATCTTACCACAACCAGTTGTGATTGTTTGAAATGTTGAATATCCTTTCAAATTCCCCCTCCATCTTAATGATTGTACTGTATCGAGGTATATACACAGCATGTAGTCATCGAACATTATACTTGTTCTCTTTGACTCTTATTTAGCCCTTCGTGCATGTGTGTGTGTGTATGTGTGTGTGTATGCGCAGATGAAGGTCACCACTAGACTTTAGGTCACTCTCTCTCTCTCTAGTCATTTTATGATCTAAAGCTCACTCCGACCAGGTGCAGGGCTCACACCTGTAACTCTAGCACTCTGGGAAGCCAAGGTGGGTGGATAGTTTGATCTCAGGAGTTTGAGACCAGTATGAGTAAGAGCAAAACCCCTACCCCTACTAAAAATAGAAAAACTAGCCAGGTGCAGTTGTGGGTGCCTGCAGTCCCAGCCACTCAGGAGGCTGAGGCAAGAGGATTGCTTGAGCGCAAGAGTTTGAAGTTGCTGTGAACTATCATGCCATAGCACTCTACCCAGGGAACAGAGTGAGACTCTGTCCCCTCCAAAATAAAAATAAATAAATAATAAAGCTCATTCTCCAGGCAGTGTCTGTGGCTCAAGGAGTAGAGCGCCAGCCCCATATACCAGAGGTGGCAGGTTCAAACCCAGCCCTGGCCAAAAACTGCAACAACAAAAAATAAAAAAATAATAAATAAAGCTCACTCTCTAATAGATTACTCAATCCCATTCACAATGGTAACTAAAAGAATAAAATATTTTTTTAAATACAAAAATAATTAAAGACACAATTATAGAACACTGATATTAAAAAAGACATAAATAAATGGAAAGATATTCTATGTTCATAGATTGGAAAAATTACTACCAGTATGTTGCACATACTAACCAAAGTGACCTACAGATTCAATGTAACCCTACAAAAATGTTAATGATCATTTTAATGATATTAATTTTTCTGATCTATAACCATGAAATGTTTCTCTATTGGTCTGTGTCATCTACAGTTTCTTTCATCAGTGTTTTGTAGTTTGACTTTTAGGGATCTTTTACCATGCGTAGGTATTTCAATTTTTTTGTTGCTTCAGCAACCTACAGATTCAATACAATCTCTATCAAAATACCAACAACATTTTTCATAGAATTAGAAAAAATATCCTAAAATTTATATGGAAATAAAAAAGAGCCCAAATATCCAAAACCATCCTGAGCAAAAAGAACAAAGCTAGAGGTATCACACTACCTGACCTGAAATTATACCACAAAGATAAAGTAACCAAAACAGTACAGTACAAGTAGGGTACAATCATCAATGGAACATAATAGAGAACACAGAAATAAAACTACATATCTACAGCCAACTGATCTTTTACAAAGTCAACAAAAACACACACTAGGGAAATGACTCCCTTCTCAATAAATGGTACTAGGAAAGAATAGCCATATGTAGAAGAAGGAAACTGGGCTAACATCTTTCACCGTATAACAAAAAAATCAATTCAAGTAGATTAAAGACTAAATTATAAGACCTGAAACTATTAAAATATTAGGAAAAAGCCTAGTAAAAATTCTTCTGGACATCTATCTAGGCAAAGAATTAATGACTCAGACTTTAAAAGCACAAGCAACAAAAACAAAATCTTCTGCACGTCAAAAGAAATAATCAACAGTGTGAACAGACAACTTGCCCCAAATAACCCCATTAAAAAGTGGTCAAAGGACATAAATAGACATTTCTCAAAAGAAGACCTATCAAATGGCCAATAAACATATAAAACAAGGCTCACCATTACTAACCATAAAAGAAATGCAAATTAAAACCACAATGAGATATCATCTTATACTAATCAGAATGGCTACTATTAAAAAGTAAAAAAAAAAACAAAAAAACAAATGTTGTCATGAGACAATGAGAAGCTATGGGAAAAAAAGGAACACTTACATATTGTGGTGTGTGACAAGGTAAATTAGTACAAACGCTATAAAAACAGTATGAATATTCTCTATGAACTAAAAATAATTAGTTTTTCAGTCTAGTACTCTCACTACTAGTTATATACTCAAAGGAAAAGAAATCATTATACCAAAAAGATACTTGCATTTGTATATTAATTACAAAACTATTCATAATAGCAAAGATATGCAATCAACCTAAGTGTCCATCAACAGATGACTAGAAAAAGAAAATGGTGTGTGTGTATATATGTATGTAAAATGAAATGTTATTTATCCATTACAAAAGAATGAGATGAATTTTGGTGGATGGAACTGAAGGCCATTATTTTAAGGGAAACAACTCAAAAAGCCAAATACTACATGTTCTCACTAATAAGTGGGAGCTAAATGTGTGCATTAAATACAGAGTATGGAATAACAGACATTGAAGATTCAGAATGGTGGGAGGCCATGAAGGGAATGAAGGATGACAAATTACTTAATGGGTACAATGTACATATAATGTACATTATTTAAATGGTTACACTACAAATCTAGATTTCACTACTATGCCATATATCCACATGACAGAAATTGTACTTATATCCCTTAAATTCATAAAAATAAAAAAAATCAATAGCATTCTTCACAGAAACAGAAAAAGCAATCCTAAGACTTATATGGCAATATAAAAAACCTGGAGCAGAAAAAGTAACCTTGGAGGTGCCTGTGGCTCAAAGGAGTAGGGCGCCAGCCCTATATGCCAGAGGTGGTGGATTCAAATCCAGCCCTGGCCAAAAACTGCAAAAGGAAAAAAAAAGAAAGAAAGAAAGAAAAAGTAACCTTGAGCAAGCACCACAAAACTGGAGGCTACACACTCCCTGAAAATAGTTAATGATATGAATTCTTCTTATCTGAGAACAGGAGCAAAGCTATAGTAATCAAAACAGTATGGTAATGTCATAAAACAATAGACATGTAGACAAATAGAACAGAACAGAGAGCCTCAAAATAAATCCTGCATCTACCATGAACTTATCTTCAACAAGTGAACTATGAACACAAAATGGGGGGAAAGTGGTCTCTTTAATAAATGGCAATGAGAAAACTGTATATTCATGTGCAGAAGAAATTTGACCCTTATCTCACACCATATACAAAAATCTACTCACAATGGATTAAAGACTAACATTGTGAGCAGAAACATGTAGAAAAGAGTACTCTCACACACTGTTGGTGGAAATGTAAATTGGTAGAGCCATTATGGAAAACAGTATGAAGTTTCCTCAAAAATTAAAAACAGAACTACCTGTTATCCAGAAACCCCACTTCTAGATATTTAGTCATGTATTACTTAATGACAGGGATACATTCTGAAAAATGAAATCTCCTCAAAAATTAAAAATAGAACTACCTGTTATCCAGAAATCCCACTTCTAGATATTTAGTCATGTATTACTTAATGACAGGGATACATTCTGAAAAATGCATCATTAGGTGATTCCATTGTTCTGCAAACATCATAACATGCACTTATTGCACACCTAGACTATATGGTATAGCCCAGTGCTCCTAAGCTATAAGCTCGTACAAAATGTTTCTGTACTGAATACTGTAAGCAATTATAATACACTAGTAAGTATGTGTGTATCTAAATATATCCAAACACAGAAAAGGTACAGTAAAAACTTACTATTATAGTCTTATGGGACCACTGTCATACGTGTGGGCCATCATTATCCAAAATATGATTATGCAGTGCATAACTATATACCCAAAGGAGATGAACTAGTACCTTGAAGAGACACCTGTATATGCACTCATGTGTTCATTTCAGCCTTATTCACAAAAGGCAAGATATGGAAACAACCTAAAGAAATGTCCATTGATAGAAGAACGAATATGTATATACTGTATGTATACGCACATATACACACACACAATGAAATATCATTTGGCTATAAAAAAAGAAGGAAATTCTGCCATTTACTGTAACATAAATGAATCAAAGGATAATATGTTGGATTAACTAAGCCAGACTCAGAAAGACAAATACTATCTGATCTCACACCTGTGTGAAATCTAATTAGATGAGATTCAACATATAAAATAAAATAACATTAACATATATTATTTTGATATTAGATTAAATTAAGTACACTGTAACTAGGGATTAGGAAAGAGGGAAATGACAATGTTGGTCAAGGGATACTAAGTTTCAATTATAGCAAACAAATATGTTCACAACACTGTGATGAAATAACACTATTTTACTGTGTACTACTTTATTGCATACTTGAAATTTACTAAAAGGATAGATCTTCAGTGTTGTTTCTTTTTGTTTGTTTGTTTGAGACAGAGTCTCAAGCTGTAGCCCTGGGTAGAGCACCATTGCATCATACCTCACAGCAACGTCCAATTTGGGCTCAAGCAAACCTCTTGCTTCAGTTTTTTCTATTTTTAGTAGAAACAGGGGCTCAATTTTGCTCAGACTAATCTCAAACTTGTGAGCTCAAGCAATCCACCTGCCTTGGCCTCCCAGAGTGCTAGGAGTACAGGCATGAACCACCATGCCCAGTGATCTTCAGTGTTATTAACACACAAAAAAAGTGATAATTAGCTAAAATGATAAATATGAAAATTCATTTCATTATGATTATTTCCTATTGTATTTCAAATCATCACATTAAAATATATATATATATTTAGAGTGTATTATATATATTTTTTTATATATATAAAAAAGTGGTCACATATATATATATGTATTTATATATATATAAGCCATATATAGATGGGCTTTTAGTCCATAAATACAATTTTTACGTGTTAAATATGCCTCAATACAAAAAGATCCATAGTTTTTTAAATAGGATAGCCAGGATTTGCTTTCATCATTTACTGGTCATATGACCATAGAAATATTTTTCTTAAACTTTCTAAGCCATCATCAATTTAAAAATGGCATAATTGTGATTCCTACTGCCCAAAGTTTGTGAGGGTTAATTGAAATAAACATGACATAAATGAAACTTATTTCAGTGCCTGGTACATGGTAGTAGGTAGTAAGTACTAAATAGAAATTAGATATTATTATTGTTGTTGTGGTAGTAGGTAGTACTAAATAGAAATTAGATATTATTTTATTGTTGTGGATACTATTGTTAGGCTTCTTTCCCTACTGACATACCTGAAACATTAATAATTGAGCTAAGGACACTTAAAATACACATGCAGATTGTCAACAACATATTAAACATAATCTAAATTCAAGTATATGGTAATGAAAAGCAACACACTATAAAACATAAGCCCGGCAATTTCTCTTTAATTTTTCTGTTTCAAAACTCTGTTTCTAACATGTCTCTACTGAATTTAATTTAAACCTATGAAAGCAAGGAAATTTTCAAATGAAGTATAAAAATCTACTACTTCACAGATATGCTCATTTTCTCATATGCTGCCCACCATGCATGAATAGTCTTAGGAAAGGGAACATTATTTTATTACTGTACATAATACACTAACATGAATATGGTATAAAGAAAAAGAGGTAGAGGATAGAAAATGTAATTTATGATTGCAAAAGATCCTAGAGGGGGAATGAATTTTACGAGCAATTTTCTCCCACCCTTGGGACTCAGAAGAGTGGTCACCCAACCTGCTTTCCCATGTATACAGTACAAGAAGTCCTGTGCCAAAGACTACTTTCAGAAGCAATTCACTTTGGGAAATCTCTAAATCAAGACTCCAGCTTCCCAATCCTGCTCTTTCTCCAGCCTCCTTAACCCCACTTATACTAGTCTCTTTTTTCAGTTGAAGATTCTAAGATGCTTTCCAAGTGAAAACCAATGCTTTAAATGTTAGAACACACTGATCACATTCATCCTAGAATCTGCTCCTGGAAACTTCCTCCTCTTGATCCTTATTGACCTCCAACAAGCCCTATACCGTGTTCTTCCCCATAACAGGTCTTCAGTATTTTATTATTTTAGGGAATCAACTGTCTTCAGTATTTTAAAATAAGATTCATGTCTTCCACTAAATCTTCTCTTTTATATAAGCTAAATACTCCTATACCCTTTACCTATTGATCATTATGGCATATAAGGAGAATTTACATAATCCAGACCTTGTTCATCAATGGAGAAAAAATATTTTATTCAAAGGAAAAAGATGAAAACAAATCATGACAGGCAAACATGCTCAGCTCCACTTGTAACTTTAAAAATGTAAATTTAAAATGTAAATTTAATGATCAGCCCCACTTCTAATTTAAAAAATGCAAATTCAGTGATCTTGAGTTAAACTATACAGTATGAAGTGGCAAAAATGAATGGTTGCATATTGCTGAGGTGCTGCAAATCAACTCAAATTTTCTTGAAAATAATCTGTTAATAAGAACTATAAATCTATTAATTCCATTTTTATTGAATGATTCCATTTGTATAGTGATATCCCAATCAAATGCTTCTAGTAAGAATAAAAAATTTTAAGTATTCTAAATGTCAAAAAAACACAGGAAAATACCAAACCATATTAAGCAGTATTTATAAAATAGGTTAGTATATGAGCAATTTAAAATAAATACACAGCCAATATACACAAATACTTTATGTCATACACACAAAAAACTGAAAGCAAATGCAAAAACAGAACTTACAATTGTATGTATATATGATCACAACTAATTATGCATATAAATTAACAAAACTCTAAAAAAACTTGGAAACACAAAAAGAAATATGTTCATATTCTTTTTCTTAAAATTTTTCAAATCTTTAAAAAAAGAGCAGACTTAAAAGAGTCTCAGGGCTTGACAGAGAATATGGAGATCTCCACTAACAGTAAGCATTACAGGGCAGGACATGAGTCTGACCTGTTCCCCGTTATAGTCTTACAGCAGGACAGAGACTGACCTTTGATAGCAGCCATTTTTACAGCATATGCTATGTGCCAGCCACTGTTTTAAGCACTACATAAATTATACATTTAATCCTGATAATAACTCTATAACCTAAATACCATATTACTTCATGTTATAGTGAGGAGCATGAACAAGAAAGATTTAAGTGATTTGCCAAGGACACACAGTTAGCAAGAGCCAGGATGAGGTTCCAGACAGTACAGTATAAACTCCAGAATCCATGATCTTACCACCTCAGCTTACCCTCACGCTTTGCTACCTCAATACATGAGAAGATAAAAGGTGGCTGAATATATGCATGCATGCATGGATGGACAGATCAACTGATGGATGGATGGACTGAGTGACTGATGAATTATTTGAGTTAATTCTCTCTGAACCTAAGAAAGGAAACTGAGATTGCATCCTGCACCTCTCTGCTCTGATGCTCTGCTAGGTGCTTTCAACATTTCTCCCTAAATCATAGTAACAACCTCGTAAGGAAGTATTAATGTTGCCTATTTTCAAAGATGATGAAACTAGATTTTGTTAATTAGATGCTTGTTCTTGGGAAAGTAATCCTATGATTCAAAATGGCAGAGTATTACCATGTTTCCCCGAAAATAAGACCTACCCAAAAAATAATTCCTAGCAGGATTTCTATGCATTTGTTAAATATAAGCCCTACCCTGATAATAAGACCTAGTGATGGGCGTCCATGCATTTCAGCATGGAGAGAAGACATTCCCTGAAAATAAGCCCTAGTGTGTCTTCTTGAGAAAAAATAAATATAAGACAGTATCTTATTTTTGGGGAAACACGGTAATGCTTAGCAGAGTAAAAATTCAGTATATATTTGTGAATGAAGGATTTCAAAGATTTAAAGAAGTAAAAGGATTTTTAATGCTTAGAAAAGGAAATAATGAGAATTAGTACCTAATACAGTTTTCTTAAAGGCAAACAGTACCATGCCTGTCTCATTTTCTACTTTGAATGGATTCTAAAAAACAAGATATGAGGAAAGTACTAGCAACAAAATATTCCTGGGTTGACTAAGAAGATCATTCAAAATATCTTTGTTAATAAGATGGAGAAGTGTAGTTTGTATAATAACAGAAATGTGTAATTTTGAAGGCAGTCAAATAATACACCCAGTGCCAGACAGTTCAGTTTCAAACTTGGGTTAGTGAAGATAAACAATGAGTTAGAGGATATCATGTTGATCAAATTTGTGACCAACATGAAGCTGGTAGAGACAGCAATCAGGTTGGTTTATACAAATTCAATTTTGTTTTAAACAGAATGAATAAAAAATGTATTTGGGTACAAAATTAAAGGTACGAGAATAACTAAGTCTTCATAGAAGACAAGGGTTTTGTGTGTATGTGCATGTATATTTAAAGGCATTCTGTGGTATTTAATGCAAGTCAGCATGACTGACAAATAAGAGTGAAAACTTAGATTTCCTTAATAGAGTTCTGTTACCCAAAACAAGTTAACTACCACCACACTGTACTGGTGCCCTGCCATATGCCCACAATAAGTAAACTTACCAAGTGCTTGCCATATGTAAGGCACCCTACTGTATTTAATCATTTAATTTTACCAACAATTCTAGAGGTAGAAATTATTATTATCCCCTGTCTTTTTTTTTATTATTTTTTTTTATTGAATGGTAACTATGTACATTAATGCACTTCTGGGGTACAGTGTGGGGTTTTCACATGCAATCCGAACTACTTTCATCAAACTGGTCAACACAGCCTTCATGTCATTTTCTCAGTTATTGTTTTAAAACGTTCACATTC
>NW_003852514.1:1958694-2009981 GCF_000181295.1 Otolemur garnettii | reverse complement strand
AGCTCTTTAGTTTGATCAGGTCCCAATAGTGTATTTTTGATGTTGCTTCAATTGCCCGGGGTGTCCTCTTCATAAAATGTTCGCCCAGGCTGATTTCTTTATTATCCCCTGTCTTAATAGTTCAGGACAAGTATTGAAAGCTGAGCAGTTTCATTGGAATTTCACCTTGTTTTTATCACAATCCCATCTAGCCTTTCTTGTCTCTGACATTGACAGATGTGAAGGCCTGAGATGTCCCACTTCATGCCCCCTTGACCAACCTGAGTTGGTCTATGTTGTTTACTGCAAGTAGAGATGGTTCCATCCTGTGGAGAGCTTATCATCTCAAAAGCCACCTTTCAGTTGGCTTTCTCCAACACCATGGGGGCAACCATCTAAGACCAGAGAATAGGAGTTGATGGATAAATGTCCCAGCATTCCTATCCTCCAGAGACATTATTCTGAAGTATATTCCACACAATTTTCAGAGTGTCCCCAGCATGACTGAGTCCCAGCTACCCACAAAGGCAGTCTGTTTCTCTGACTCACTTTCCCCAAAACTCCTGCTCATTTTTGTTTCCCCGATTCATCTCTCTAATAAATTACCTATATGCAAGACCCAGAATGGCTTGGCCTTTCTGCAAAAACAAACATAATACCCTTTGCTGTTTCTGAATCATGCTTAAATCTTACCCTAACTTTAAGTAAATAAGTGGTTAATTAAATTAAAAACTTAAGTAATTTACCCTTTAAGTATAACATAGGTAGCTCCTGTATTAATTAAACATTCTTTGATTATTTTATATTATGAGCTAAATTACAGCTTGACTTAGGGTAGGGAAAGAGAGGGATCTGTTACTATCTTCCTCCAGGCCACCTACCAAACCAACTAGTAGCTGAGAAAAAGAAAGAAAGGAAAACGGAAAAATAATGAGGAGAGGAGTATGTGATAGGAATTTAAATTAAATCTCTATAATTCAAATAAAATTTAGGTCTTTGTCTATCCCATCGACTGTCACTCATAATCTTCCAGCGCCAAATTATAAAACCAGCTCATTCTCAAGAATACTTCTGGGAGGGATGAGTTCCTAGACTCAATTTCTTTTTGGATATGCCCAAAGGGGATTATGGCATTTAGACATATAGATCAAAATAACCTGGCAAACTGAAAAACCATTTCTTTTCCCTGGTTAAATCATGTGATCATATGTTTTATTCCTGTAATCCATTTGTAGATCACAGTCATACTCTTCTACCACTTGGAGTAATCTTACGAGGTGGTAAAAAGTACCATCGATAAATCAGTAACACTAGGATGCTGGTAATTTATAGGAAAAATAATGCAGAGAGAAACACCTTGGGAATGGGAAAGATAAAGACTACTTAAGAAAAACTACTAAATGCAATTTTACTTTTTAATTTTATTACAAAATAATAGTTTAAACAATACTATATTCAATTTTTAAATAGTGAAAAATCATATTTTAAACAATAAAATACTCAATTTTTACTTTCATGTAGATAAAGAGACATATTTAGTAAAGGTAACTAGTTATAAAATTATTGACATTTCTCCAAAGGACAGCTTTTACAAATGCATGTTGTTTTAAGATGTTTCATATGGTAATTGTTGAAACAAGAATGTAAGTTTTATTGAACAATACAGTAAACAACCCCCCCAAAATATACAAATTGTTAGTGGATTCTGCTACTTAAGGCAGAAGTCATGAGTGAACTGTATTTCATCAAAGGATTCTCTTTTTTTTTTTTTTTTTTGTTCTTGGGATAGTGCTTGATACTTTACAAACATTCTATCCCCAGCTCAATCTCATCAGGTAACTCTATTTTTTTCTCTTTTTTTTTTTTTTTTTTTTTTGACGTTTTGGCCGGGGCCAGGCTAGAACCCCCACCCATGGTAAATGGGCCCAGTGCCCTACTCCTTGAGCCACAGGTGCCACCCCCCAAAAGGATTCTCTTTTCTATTAAAAAATGAGAGATTTTGTGGCTTACAAATAAGAGACATGGTTCTTATCCCTCTCAGTAAGTTTATACTTTCCCTCCTAAAAAATATCAAAGGAAGAAAAATATACAACTTTCTCAAAGAATCTGTAAGAGGAAAAACTACAACTGAAAACAAGTACATTATATTTATTCTTATAAAAATTTAGCCATTTCTACAGAGTAGTATAATAGTTAGAAGATATTCACTTTGATATTGATATTCATGCAAAGTAAAAGTCATCAAGAACATGAATTAATGACAGGAGGCATCTTCATAAACTATTATTTTGACTTGCATATCCTATGCCACCTTGGGCCCTCAGTGACCTAAGGCTTAGAATTAAATTTTTGGGTAGAAGTTTGGAGAATACTCAAGGAACTAAAAGTACACCTACCATTCAATCCTGCAATTCCTCTACTAGGTATATACCCAGATGATCAAAAATTATTTTACAACAAAGACATTTGCATCAGAATGTTTATTCCAGGCCAATTCATAATTGCCAAGACATGGAAACATCCCAAATGCCCATCAATCCATGAATAGATTAACAGATTGTGGGATATGTACACCATGGAATACTATGCAGCCATAAAAAGATGGAGATTTCACATCTTTTATGTTTATCTGGATGGAGCTGGAACATATTCTTCTTAGTAAAGTATCTCAAGAATGGAAAAAAACATATCCAACGTACTCGATACTACTATGAATCAATATACAATCACCTACACATTAACTTGAATGGTAAAACATAACTATAGGCCAGAAAGTAGAAGGGAAGAGGGGAGAGAGGGGAGGGGTGGGGGAGGAGGGAGGGTATTTGGAGGGACCTCACCTAATGTGCATGATGCAATGGTACATTTCAAAACTATTAAGAAAAGAGTATAATTGTGATGGTTGTCTTACTTAGTTTATTGTAAGCATTTCACATTGCATATCAAATCAGTACACTGAAACCCATAAATGCATCAATGTACACAGTTATGATTTAATAAGAAAACAAATTTAAAAATTGTTGGGTACTTACTACCAAGGTCAGAGCACAGAGGGTTTTTTTTTTATTTTTTGGTTATTTTTGGCATTGTTTTCTCTCTTAAAAATGAGTGTATATTGCAATGCTATTTGTTAGTTATCAATTTATTGATTACTAAGATGTTTTTATTAAAATTTTGAAAACTAGGAATATAAGAATGTGAAAACAAAAATTAATATTTAGCTATATTTCTTCCTTTGATGCTATTCCTTTTTGTTGTTCTTGTTAACATAGTTTATAATTTTCCCTTTTCAAATTAATATGATATAATAAGAATTTACCAAGTAATAACTTCTCAGTAGATTTAATTTTTAGTAAATACATAATATTCCAAAGTAAGTTTCTACTCATTTCTCTAATGCCAGATGATTGTGTGGTTTGCAGTATTTCATTATTGTGATTAACTCTGCAACTGTGTACTTACTATATAGTCTTATCTTGAGTCTTCTAAAGAAATTTACTAGGACATTAAGAATGAATATTTTGAAATAGAATTACTGGGTCACTAAGAATGACATTTTAAGGCTCTATATGCTGTTGTCCAATTGCTTTCTGGCCAGCAGGTAATGAACTTGCATATCATACTACACATTAGGCAACATTAATTATTATTTTTATAAGTATTTAAATGATTGAAAAGAGAAAAACATATTTCAGATATTTTTATTTGCCTCTATTTGGTCAGTAGTAAGCATGTACATTTGTCATACATTAATTTGACATTATAATTTCAACTTTACTAAATTATGTCAAGTTATATTGAGGTAGTTGTAATTTTTTCTGAACTATTTTAATGGTCTGTTTGTAAAATAACTACTATTATCTATAGTTATTGCTGGAAAAATTTCCTCCATTTTATTTCTACAATTTATTTATGGTACTTTAACATTACAGTTGGTCTACTATATAGCAGGAATTCTTACCTTCAATAATTTTTAAAAAGAATTTTTAAGTCTATTCTTGAAGATAACTTCAGAATTTGTCAAATGCTCAAAATAGCCTACTCAACATGATGTTTTGTATTTTGTAAAATAATTACTATAAGAACATTTTACATCTTTATAATATTTAGTCTTCTTAGCCAAGAAAGTTTTATATATATATATATATATATATATTTTTTTTTTTTTTTTTTTTTTTTTTTTTGGTCATGTAAGTCCTATATACGGGATGGCCATAAACATAAAGTACATGTGGCTTGGCGCCTGTGGCTCAAGTAGCTAAGGCGCCAGCCACATATACCTAAGGTGGCGGGTTCGAATCCAGCCCGGACCTGCCAAACAACAATGACGGCTGTAACCAAAAAATAGCCAGGCGTTGTGGCGGGCACCTGTGGTCCCACCTACTTGGGAGGTGGGGGCAGGAGACTCGCTTGAGCCCAGGAGTTGGAGGTTGCTGTAAGCCATAGCACTCTACCCAGGGAGATAGCTTGAGGCTCTGTCTCAAAAAAAAGTTCATGTGTACATTATTTTAAATTGCACATGAGTTTTATGGCCACCACGTATATCTGGTTACTATTATCTTTACAGGTATTTTTGTATTTGATGTTGCTGTTAAAAACATGAATAGAATCTATTCTTCATTATATTTTAGAATATATAGGAAAATACTGTTTTTTGTATTAATTTTTTACTTAGTCACATATTTAACTCCATTAATTGTAAATTCTGAAGTATTATTACTTAAATATTATATACAGTATTTTTAGTACTTCTTTAATCTAACGAATGTAACCATTTGAGTGAATAACCTGTATTTGTTAGTGTCCATTCAGAGACCAACTTTATTCTCTGTCCCATCTTCTACTTTAGATCATAGCAAGTTAAATTATTATAGAATGATTATATTTTTATAATCTCCATATTTTGATGTGTTTAAAAACTAGCCTAGAACCATCACTTTCATTTTCCAAATTCAGTATACAACAAAAGCCACCAAAAAGGGCCCATCCCAGGGCCACAGAGATCCAGACCAGCATTTTTATTTTCCTTTTTGTTTCCATTCATTAAATTGAAGAGAGTACTGAGACTTAAATAAACTCAGACATTCCAATGTCTGGATTTTTCTTTTTTCAGAGTTAGCAAATGAGAAAAGAAAAACAACCCACAATAAAGGAAAAATATCATTAAGACAGGAAAATGTAAATTTATAAATTGAAAGATTAAAAGTTGTGTATATATGATGGGGGTGGAGGGAGAGAGAGAAATAAAATGTTCACTTATTTTCTTTTCCTCGTCAGGATTATCCTAAACATAAAATTTCTGGTTAGAGAAGAAGGGAATAAGCACTCATTTGGTGAGTGCTGTTGGTAAGGCATTGATAATCAGGAAATTCCAATTTGTGCCTCACCAATGAGCTGAGTAATATTTGGAAAAACATGTTAAACTGGAACTAAAGAAGGTGAGCAACTGGCCAAAACTACTGTGGGTTGTCCAGGTGAGGCACTAGGAGCAGCTGGTCACCAGGTCATGTTCTAGGATGCTGGACAGCTGGTGGAAATCAAGGGATGTCAGTTGTCAGCACTGGGAAAGAGGTGGAGTCAGCTCTTAATAGAAACATTGGTTGATGCAAGACCAAAGACCTAAGGAAGGCCTATGCTAGAAAGCCAAACCAAAGAGGAGATAAGAATAGAATCCAAGTGGGGGCAAAGTAGTTGCAGAACAGAATTCAGTCTAAGCAAAAAGCAGGCAGGAAATTGGGCAAGACAAGAGAATGAGTCAGGGAGTCTGAGGAGCACACCAGAGTGTCAGGAGACTGAGTCAAACTCCAGATCCTTCACCTCATTCAAAAATCAAGAGCAAAACAAGGTCAGCCAGAAAAGGCTGGAGAGCTGTACCCACGCCCACCCCAAAGGAAGACATTTAGATTTGGCTTGTGGATTCTCCCACCAGGTTTCAAAGGATCCCTGGCCGATAATACTGTTTAAGTTCTTATACTTAGGAAGGGGTTAAATTCAAGGATATCCAAAGTTCTATCCAGCTCCCCAAGTGTTTAGGACTCTAACATTCTATAAATCTAAAAATATACATTAAGTTCCAATAGAGAATGAGGGTATTAAATGTTTTATCTAGGGAAACAGAGTTTACTGGGTTCCCTCCCACCACCATCATCCGTTCCCTACATGCACATATAAATATCCCATAACCACCACCAAATTCTTTCTACTAAAAGGCAGCAAGGAATGGTTTATAGCCCTCCTGAAAAAAAAAAAAAAAAATGGGGGAGGGGGTGAGATGACATTCCATTCCACCCTGACTCACTTAAAGACATCATTTGATTCTCAGTTACAAAGAATTCCCTTAACAGGGTGGAAAGAGCCCTGGTCAGGAAGAGCTTGTCTGGAGCTGCAGTGGTTCCCTTTGCATTCTATAAGCCAAAAGGATGCTTTCCAGGGCTGTGTTCTTTCTTTCTTTGACCTTCCAGGCTGATTTTATAGTAACAAAACATAGCCACTTAAATCTTTGTCCAAATAACCAACATTCAAAAAATGTACCACATAAAATATAGGCATTTTACAAGGAACCATCTATTAACTGATAATGGCAGAGCTGCCAAGGAATGCATAAGAAAACAAATGTGACCCTCACCAAACGTCAGACCATTTATCCAAATTAGGCTTTCTAGAGTGAATGTCAGATAAACTTACAATGATATGACTCAAAGCATTATAAGGGGTTGGGAGTAGGTTACAATAAACAAAATATGTAGGTTAAGGATATGTATAAATCATATAAAACACAGCCTCCTAAGATGCTAATGGAAGTTAGAAAAAAAGCTGGCAGAAGAGATTTTAAAATGTGATCATATGGGAAAGGAATATTAGACTAACAAAAAATGTTTCAGAGGCAGAAAACAATAAGTTTTTCTATGTATGTTAAAATACACAGAGATGGTTGCCAGGTTTAGGGAGGGGAGGAATTCATCAGAGTTAAGAGAGACTTCCACAGCCTCTCAGTCCTGGGCAAAAGTGTCAGGAAGGGGAACTGAATCTCTGGGAGTCCCTACTTCTTCCCCCTCATTCTGCCCCCCTTAACTCACCGTAGACAGCCAGTGACTTGAAGATTTCTCTACTTTCTCCACATTAAAATCTCATCTGAGGAAAAGATCTGGGAAAATTTATTTACACTGAGGAATCAGAGTTCAGGCTTTAACTCTCTCTGTGCTGCTTAAAACCCAAGAGTAGACAAACTTTTAAGCCAAAAAAAAAAAACCCCAAAATCTATAACTGTAGAACCTCTGAAATCAGCAAACTACAAGAAAGAAAGATTTACATTCCATGGAATGGAGATTCTTTCCAGCCCTTCTAAATTATATCATGTGTGTAGCCACTGATAAAAGTCTTCCCTGTTCTCTAAGAAACCAAGTGCTCAATGAAGACTTCATGCAAATAGGGGGAAAATCCAATGAGAAAGATGATAAACAATGTGCATTTAGTGTTGAATTTTAAAACAATCAAATTTGGAATGGCAGGATGGGGTAAAAAAGATGGAGTAAAGAAAGAAGGCAGAAGGAAGGAGACAAGATTTAGGTGGGGGGAAGGACAAGAGACAAGAGATAGAAAATGAAATGAGACAGTTTTATTTTCCTCTTTTTGTTTTGTAGCATGTGCTATCAGGGATTTTTCTTCTTCCCTTGGGTCAGTTCTTCCATACTTCAATAACTTTGCTCATTGTCGTTTCTTCCATTCACTAAATGAAAGAACACGTATTGATGGCTGGAAATCCAAATAGGCATTAGAAAGAAAAATAATAACAGCACTGTATCTGCCTTAAGTAATTCACTGTCTTATCAAGGAGGAAGAGAAGTATAATAAATGACTGACGAGAGGCGAAGGTGGTAGATGCTTTGATGCAGAACCACAAGAGGGGGTGACTAGAACAGACAAGCGAGGCAGGAAAAGCTACTGAAGCTTGTGCTTATTTTAAATGACAGTGAGATGAAGAAGTTTCATTATTTCAATATTAAGCAATGAACATGTGAGAAGACACTGAGGATTAATAGAACAGGCCACATTACAAGGAGCAGCATGTGGTTTTGTGGCTGGAACAAGGCCAACAAGGTAGGAGATGTAATTATATGTGTTAAGGTAAATGGTTTCAATGTTATCCTTAAAGCTGTTGAGAGTCCCATAAAGACCTACACTGGTAAGGGAAATGTTCAAATTTGCCTGATGCTACCAAGATGTCAGATTTTGTTTAGTTAACATTAGATTTAGGCACCTTGAAGTTATAATTCCTCCCTTAACTGCCAAGAAATGTTTCTGGTCCAACTCTCCAATATTGTACAGAAGTCTATTAAAAATATTAATAATTTGACATCCAATTCTGAAAATGAGCAGATTAGAGGAAAGTCATTAATAAACCCTTGATTTAATTCAATAAATATTTGTTTAGCAGCTCTGTTTAGAAGGTCCCTGAATTATGGCATTTAATTTCACAATGTTTTAACATAGTACACTCTGAAAATAAATAAATATATTAAATTATATGTCAGAAACTTAATTTTAGAAAAAAATAAAATTATTCAAAACCAAAAATAATTATTTTCATAAGGAATTGCCACAGTAATTTATCAAACACTATTAGTTTTATTTATGATGACACAACGTAATCTACCATTCAGGAATGCCTTAGCTAGGACTTTATTGGCATGCATTTGCTTCACACATGTAACACTTTTCAAAAAAGCATTAAAAGTTGTCATCAGTGTTATTCCAAACTACAGATGCTCCTTGACTTACAATGGGATTACATTCTGGTAAAACCTACTGTGAATGGAAAACATCATAAGCTGAAAAGGCATTTAATACACCTAACCAACTGAATATCACAGCCTAGCCTAGCCTACTTTCAACAATGCTCAGACACATCAGTGTGGCCACACATTAGTGGCTCCCTACCACTGCCTCGCATCACAAAAGAGCATCACACTGCATGTGTTGCTAGCTGGGAAAAAGACTAAAATTCTAAATTCAAAGTATGGTTTCTACAGAATACATATCCTTCTTGAACCATCATAAAGTCAAAAAGTTCTAAGTCAAGAAAAAGTGTAAGTTGGGAATGATCTGTATTTTTTTTTCTTGCTAGAAAACCACACTCAGATCAGTATTTCCTTCTTTGAACCAACTTTTTTCCTCCTCTGCCTAATTCTATTTGTCCTTCAAGATCCATCTCAGATGGCATTGTCTCCCGGAAGCCTTCCCCAACCGGCCCAGATTGAAGCAGCAGTCCTTTCCCTGGGCGTGCCCCCTCCCCTGCAAGCTGTGCGTCTGTTTACCCTGGCACTTACCCTACCCCCACCTACATAATCATGCTTTACTTGTTAGTTTACCCAATTAGACCATGAAGACTTCAAGAGCCCAAGCTTCATTGTTCACCTCTGTATCTATAGGACCAAAGAATATAGTCAGTGGCCAGTAAATGTTGGTGAAGAGAGGAAGAGAAACAGAATAAAATGAATTTTATTTCTATTTTCTCCATCATTTCTCTTTCCTTCATTCTCATTTCATGTCCTCCTATTATTTCTCCCTAACCACTAATACATCATCTTAATCTTTCTCTTCTTGGGTTCAATACACATCACAATTTTCAATCTCTCTCTTGAGGTCCTGACTATTGCAAAACTGCTGATCCAGTGTACTAATAGCACAAGTTTCAGAGTTTCTTACTCCTCAGCATTGCAAAACAGCAATTGTTTTATCTGGCCCTGGATTAGTCTCCATTATATCTCGCCTTCTATTTGTTAGCTAGGGATTTTTAACGTGCTTTAGCTTTACCTAATTTTCAATGTGAACAGCTGGATAAACAGACTTTCTGCAACACTCTGGATAAAATGGCAAGCTCCAGGGGAAAGTCTTCTACCTTTAGATTAATAAAAAAGACTTGCTCACAACCATGGTTGGGGAATAGTAACACCTGAGAGCATATGAGGGAAATTGTGTGCATTGGCTGTGGAAAGGAAGCTGATGACCAAAACAGGCAGCTGCCGTTCTGAATGAAGCTGATCGCCCTCAGAGAGTAGCGTCAAACTGTACTTAGTTAGAATAACAGAGAAGTGAGGTAAGTGACTGACACCTCCAGTAAGCACTTTCACAAGAGTCTACAAATTTCATGGGAGAACCACTTGATTCCAAAAATTTTAAATGAATGCTTACCATGGGCAGAGAGAGAAGTACATAAAATTGCTCCTGAAAAAAAACTTTGAAAAGAAGATTTTGAAACACAAGAGGAAATCCATGGGTATATTTAGGAGAGAAGATTTTGTAAAAAATCCATAAATGTTTCTGTTATCACTTTTGGATATCAAATTGGGCATAAGAAGTGAGAGGTTTTCTTTTTTTAAATAAACACAATGAGTCCATCATTCTTAGAGTTTGTTTTTAAAGTTATGTGCCATGCAAAGTCACTCTTACAAATCCTACATTTTTACATATTTTAAAGGTTTTCTAAAATAAAAACAGGCTAAGGAAAGGCCTATAAGAATTAAAGGAAAGTGTTTATGATGTAATATTTGATAACAAACAACCAGTAAAATATGATGTACTCACATGGTAATGTAGTTACTGTAACTAAAAATACACTTTTACTATAGAAATGATTGACAAACCACATTTAAAAAAATTGTAGCATGTATAGCAACATGTTCAAAAAAACACAAAAAGACAATAAATGATTAATAGGCATAGCCTAGAGCTGCGATGCTTTGGGGAAAGTAACTAATTTTTTAAAAAGATTATATGAAAAATATGGAAAACTAACTTCTTAGTCTCATCAAAACAGATGTCTGGTGAAAGGGTTCAAAAGAAATAGCAACAACAAAAGAAACACACCTTTCAGAAAGTCTGCAAAGGTGAAAGTCCATGAGGGCAGGGAATTTTTCTTTTTTTTTTTTAATGCATAGTATTGGTGCCCAGAAAGTTCCTAAGCATCTAGTAGATGTCTGATAAATATTTGTTGAGCAAATAAGTGACAGTGAATGAATGAATGAATGAGAAGCTTATGTAATTTAAACTCAGGCCCTCCTCTCCAGGTGAACAAGGAAGTCCTTCTGACTCCATGGTGCTGGCATACTTTAAATTCTACCTGGTTAATTATTTCCTTCAAGATTTCTCTTTAGATTAGAGAGAAAATAGAACTTGCTGATAATCAAACTCATTTGTTGACAAAAAAAAAAAAATCCTTTATTTCACAAAATTAAGAACCTAGTTTGTCACATGGGCTGTAATGACTTCACAAGAGAATCTGCCTGCCACCTTCCCTATCTTCTTTGAACCCAACCACCTCCACTCTTCCTATTGCTCCTAGCTCCGGGCACACTGTCCTCTGTGCTACTCCTTAAACTCTGCCTAGGATCCTTCCCCCACTTATTTGCTGGCCTCCCTCCAATATCCTCTTATTTCTTGCAGACCTCTGTTCAAATGTTACTTTCTCAGAGAGGTCCTCTCTGGCAAGACTAATGAAACAGCCAGCCTCACACACAACTTTTGGCTCTCCTTTTTTGCCTTCCTGCATTATTTTTCACCAATTTACTGTATCTATTTCATTCAGTTCTCTATCCCCAATGCTTGTAACAGAGCCTACCCCAGTTAAGTGCTCAGTAAATATTTACTGAATGAATAAAACAAGCACACAGTAACATCTCATGTGCCACTAAGAGGAGGAAATAAATTATGAAAAATGTGTGGCCTTTTGAAATCCATTTCTAACTATCCGCTATGTCTTTGGAACTAACCTCCCTAACCTTCAGGATTTTCATCTTTAAAATAGAAAATTAGTAATACTTATCTGGCCTAACCTTGGCATCTATCAAATGCCACTTCCTCTCCTTCCTTTCTCTCTACCCCTTATTGTGGCTGGGAGCTAATGTAACTCTGTCCTTAGAAAACAAAGTGATTCACACATTCTGAAATGGCTACAAAATAAAAGGAACATTCCATGTGCTGACAGAACAGCCCCTGAACAATGCCATTCCCAGCAACTACCAACACTGACTGTGCTTGTGCTGGACAACTGACTATGCTCAGAAGAAACTCTTTCTTGAAGGTGTTGTCATCTGACTGAGAACCCACACAGAGATAGATATTAGAGGGTAGTTTCACAGGAAGGAAGAATAGGCCTTGAAGAATAACTATGTTTCTGAATAATGGTAACCATGAGATTTCAGAAAGGAAACAAAAGAAACCACAGGGGAATACAGCTGACGTAGGAGCTTCCTAATTTCTGATGCATATTAGGAGAAAAGGTGGATAAAAAAAGTGATAACAGAAAAGATGGAAGATTCTGGATGTCAGACTAAAGAGACCAGATTTAATCCTGTAATTTATGGAAAACCACAAAATGTTTTTGAATATTGGGAAAACACTAGTATAATGAGAATGATAAATTTTAAAGCATTTGCAGAGATTTCTAAAAGCCAAGCACTAAATAGTACTAATGAATCCAATGATGCTTTTGATACTGGACAGGTGCCACCCCAGCCAGCTCAGCCGAGTGAGGCTGGAGAACCTGCCACCTCCATCTTGGCAGTGTTGGTGGCAGCGGGGAGAGCTTCCCTCCTCCAATGGAGACTCCAAAGGAACCAGACACCAGGGGGGAAGACACTGGCGATTCCTCCAGTGCATCCCTGATTGGTCTATTTTCAAAACCTGCTCCTGATTGGTCTGTTTTCAGGACCCAAAAGCTCATTGGACAACTGCCCATATATAAGCCCCTGAGCAGAGAGCCCAAGCGTAGACTGCCGCAGACCTGAGAGAGAAAGAGAGAGCGAGTGCAGAAGAGCAAGAGCTGTAACAGGTATATTCTGCTCTGCAAGGAGGTTTGGCTCTTTGTAAGAGCTGTAACACTTGTATCCTACTCTGCAAGGAAGTTTGGTTCCTTGTGAGAGCTGTAACACTTCTATTACTGCTGATCCTGCTCTGCAAGGAAGTTTGGTTCCTTGTGAGAGCTGTAACACTCATATTATAAAACCTATCTTACTGCTGATCCTGCTCTGCAAGGAAGCTTGGTTCTTTGTGAGAGCTGTAACACTTGAATTGTTAAATAAAACCTATCCTGTAAATAAATTACAAGGTTATAAGTGAGAATCAATCAATATTCTAATCTTTCCTGGTGGTCACTGTTTAAACTACCACAGAGGAGAGGATACTTAAGCTGCAGGAGACCCAATGAACTGCAAACCGTAGGAAAACACCCCAAAATTTTAATACACTAGCAGAAGAGAGCACAAACCCAGCCTCCAAGCAACCAATCAACAGCTCTGTCTGCAGTCTGTGTTAACTGCAGGACCTATGATGATGTGACCTTCTTCTCAAATTTTCCTTTCTTAAAACTACCTTCCCAGTGTCCTCATTGTGGTTTGATATCTTATTTCTTGTTAAGTCTGAATAAAAATATGTCAACCTGATGGATTCCAAAGTGCAAAAATTCCCACTTTTGTATATATAAGAGCAGCAAAAAGGTGACAAGTTATTTAATTCTCCCTTAACAAGGGAAAATAGATATTAATCTGTTGCAGATGCTGCCAAAAGTCTTTCCACATTTGAATCCGATAACAGAATTTAGCAAGGAATAAACACTTTAGGACACAGGAAACCAATGACTTAACTTTGTGGTTCTTGAAGCTGTGAAAGCAATGGCAACTAAGTAACAAGATGACACTTCAACTGCCTACGTTTTGTATTTTTCTTGGGATCCATTCTTCTCACAGCATGGACATGATTTATTTAGACTATCAAAGAGCTTTTGATAAAATTCTCACAAGTGGCTATTATTGAAACTTGGTAACCATGGTGTGAAAGGAAAAAGTCTTATCAATGAATTAAATGAATTAAAAATGCTTGAGATGCAAAGAGGCAAAAAGCAGAAATAAATAGCCAATTCTCATGTGGAGAAAGGTTAATCATTGAGGGCTCTGGGGCTTAGCAGTGGAATCAGTTATATTTAACTGATGACACAGAAAGGGGCACCCAATTCTCATTCCCCCATTCTGTGTCTCTGTGCCACACACAGAGCCCCTATTGATGTGAAAAGCATTTGGCACATGGAAAAGATACAGTGTAGAGAAGAAGTGTTTAAACTCCAGAAAAGAGCAAATAGGTAAATGAGCACTGATTCCGTCATGTAGAGATCCCTAAATATAAGGGAACAGAAATAAAAATGACATCAGCAGAGTTTTATTTTTTAAGAACTTCGATATATACTACATAGAAACAGAGGAGCCTTTTCAAAAGACTAGATATGGCATTTGAACAAAAGTATCAAAATTACTGGCATGATGAGAGTAAATTTTAAATATTGGACAACAGCTCATGTGGACATTTGGATTCAAAAAACTATAACTCCTATTTCTACAGATTGAGAAGCAAAAGTGACAGGGAAAGGTAAGTTTCACTACATTCTGTGAGACAGGCACGAACACTGGTAGAGATGGTACAAAAGCACAACCAGACATGAACAAAATAATTTGGAAATCAAATAATTAACATTATTTTATGCCTTATAACTCAACATGGCATTTTCAAAAATAGTGACCCAGAAATATCATTATGATTCATAAGAGGAAACCTAACAAATTCAGGACTTCACCTCTCTTTGCCTTAGTTTCCTCATTTATAAGATGGATATAACTGAACTCACTGCATGGAATGATTACAAGGGTTAAATGAAATAATGTATGTAGAGCATTTAACACATTGAAAGTACAAAATAATGTTTAATTATCATTGTTGTTATTACCCAAACAGTTCGAAACCACATAAATAACTTAATTCAACAACTTGTATCATTGTTATGACTCAGTACTTAGTAAATTATATAAAATAATTTCAAATGCTTTTGAACAAATATAACATAGCTTCAAAATATCTTTCCACTAACAAATGTTGCAAAGTGAAATAAAAATACAAATTGATCCCAGTAAGCCAAGAAAAAACCCACGAAGCACCAGACAAATGCTTACTACATTTTAATTTTTAATTGTATACTAGATGCTTACCGTGCAGAGAGTATTTTAATAAGCTCTTTTCTATTTTGTACCCGAAGGTGGTTAGTTTTGTATCTGGAGTCATCAATCAACTCAGGCAAATTCAGGATCTAAAAGATAAAAATAATTTAAAAGTGTAATTCACAAGTTTTACCTGACCTATGGGTGCTAGTGTCCAGGTCCCAACACTCCCTTCCCAAAAACATTTCTTGCTGGTCTTTATATATTTCCATAAAGAGATAATGAAAGGGGGGGGCACCTGTGGCTCAGTGGGTAGGGTGCCAGCCCCATAAACCGAGGATAGCAGGTTGAACCTGGCCCCAGCCAAAAACTGAAACAAAAAAATAGCCAGGCATTGTGGTGGGCATCTGTAGTCCCAGCTACTCAGGAGGGACTAGGGGTCTCTTGCTGAGGCAAGAGAATCACTTAAGCCCAGGAGTTGGAGGTTGTTATGAGCTGTGATACCATGGCACTCTACCAAGGGTGATAAAGTTACACTCTGTCTCTTAAAAAAAAAAAAAGAGAGAGAGAGAGAGAGCGATAATGAAGAGAATGACAGATGGACCATACTGGTGAATGGGTTTGTCTTTTATAAGAGGTTTTATCTACATTTAAGTATATATGTCTACATATGGGAGCAAAGAAGAAGTGTTCCCAGACCTCCATAATAAGTTTTGCATATATGAGACATAGATAAAGAGTTATCAGATCTCCAAAGACAAAGATTTAGAGGAAATAGAGAGAGAGAGAGATACAAAATCAGGTAAAACTGACCTAATCCTGAGAACCTTTATTATTGAGTATGTGTCTGCACTTATATAAAGTCCACAGTCAACATATATATCTTTTAGGTACATTTACTCATGTTCTACATGTAAAGAGAATAATATTATCTGTTCCAATAGTCTTACCCAGGATATTATACAAGTTGCTAAGATACAGGGAAACCATATACATTTACCCAAATGCTCACCATTAAAAAATGTCAAATTAAAAGATCTTCTGTCTATAGAAGTGACACTATTTCTTTTTATCAATATGTCTTTCTGAAAAGATACCAACTAGAAATGCTTTTGTGTACTTCCTTTTTTTATACTCCTCAATAAAGGCAAAAATCCATCTTACAAGTCCCTTTGGACATCTTTCAATTTTAATAAGACCATAATGAAAGTACCAAGTGGATTTGGAATGGAAAAGAAGTTTCACAAAGAATGTGTGGAGGCAGTGTTTGGCAGTTGTGTTGGAAAGTCAGACAGAGCATTTATGGGCTGGGGGCAAGCCATGTGGCCTACAGAAAGCTTCACTGACTTTTTTTTTAATTTATTTTCTTTCAATATAAACATTTAGTGGTTTAAGTTGTTTCCCACAGTTAAATAAAATCAACCCATTAATCATCTTACAAAGAAAAGGGAAGAAGTTTCCCCAAAATAAAGAGACCATCTCAATGGTATAATTTCTCTTTTATATTTTCCACTTATTCATTTCCTTTAGGAATAATAAAGACAGCACTACTTTCTACAGATTTTAAAAAGCAACACCACTTACAATGCCCTTTCTAGAAACCTTCCTGTCACCACACCTGATCCCAGAATTTGCCTCAAGAATTGTCTAGCAGTCAGAAGTCCTCCATCCCTAAGTGTGAATAATTCAATTCCAGAAAAAGCAAGTGTCTTCATTAAGCCACAGATTAAATTTATAGATCGGCCCTCACCCAGAAAATGTCATCAGCTACATTAAAAAATAATAAAAAATAAAAAAATACAGAGTGACTGCAAGGGCATATGGGATGACTATGTGATCTATATATTTGACTTATTGCCCATGTGCTATTATCTTTTCTCTTTCAAAGCTGGTGTCAAATGGTCAAAGTAATTATCCTTCTATCTTCAGCTATGCCAACTAACATTCAAAATATTTTAAAGAGGCAGCCTTAAAAGCTGTGATCACAACTATTCTTTAGGTCTTTAGTCCCCAACCCCCAGGCCGCAGACTAGTACTGGTCCATGGCCTGTCAAGAACCAGGCCACACAGCAAGGTGGGTGAGTGGTGAGCAAGCAAGTGAAGCTTCATCGGTATGGACAGCCAATCCCATCACTGGCATCAACACTTGGGCTCTGCCTCCTATTGTCAGGGGAGGCATTCGACTCTCACAGGAACAAGAACCCTACTTTAAACTGCAATCTAGGCTGTGCATAATGAGATTATGATTCTCCTTATGAAGATAAAATGTTCCTCCCCACCATCCATGGAAAATTGTCTTCCAAGGACGGTTCCTCCAAAAGGTTGGGGACTGCTGCCAAGTGCTTGAAAAAACAGAGTGCTGCCTGGTATAAAAAGAAATAATGTACACGAAAATATTTCCCATTTTAAGTATTAAATATATTTGAATTATTCCAACTTTGTCGTTGCATCCCAAAAGAAATAATAAAGCATATGCTTGTTCAAAAGACAAGTGAGAGAGGTCTCCATGAAAATTGAAGAGATATGATCACAGAAACTGCAACATTCCTATGATCCAATGGCTGTCTGAGAACAAAAACCAAAATCCTTAGGATACTTGAAAGCCTCTGCACAATATGGCCCTGGTTCCTCTCTGACATCACCTCCTACCATATTCTCCCTATTTGCTTGTTGATCAATAAGGGACATAGACATCTATCACACTTTGGCCTTGGCACTTTTGTACCAGCTAGTCCCTTGCTTAGAACCTCTTCTACCAGACATCTAGTTAGCTAACTCTTCCATTCCTTCATCATGTCTGCTCACATGTCAACTTCTTAAAGAAACTACCCTGATTCCCCTAACCCTACTATAGCCTACCCCATCTAGACACACTTAACCCCTACCCCCTACTCTCCTGATTCCCCATTCCCTTGCCCTTTTCTTTTCCCATAACATTTACCATCTAACCTATATATTATGTTAATTATTTATTGCATGTCTGTCCTGCTAGAATGTAAGCTCCCCAAGGTCAGATTTTTAAATGTTCTTTGTTCATTGTTATATTCCAAGTACTGATAACACATTTGTCAACCAACTGGCTGACCTACAGATAAATATGAACACTTTGAGATAAATGATCTCCCAGACATTATTCTGTGCATTAGTCTAAAAATCACACTTTTAATGTAGATGTTTCATACAAGCTATGGCCTTTAAAAGAGTTGATTACTAGGAGGGAATTGTGCAGGTTGGTTGTCTTTGCCTATAGGTCAACGTTCATTCACACTGTCCTCACTTTATGTGCATTATTGACACAACACATGTTACATTTCATTACCATTTAAAATGTCATCTAACATAATATAGTACATCATATAATAATTTTGTATTATTCAGGAAGTCACAGAACATCCCTTGTGAAATGTGAAGTTCCCCAACTTCTCAACAAATTCAGATCATTCAATCTTCCCTTAGCTGGTACAGATGCTAAATAAGTCCCAGTATAAAAATTTGTTAGTAACAAGTTTTCCATGATGATAAAAATTGGTTCACCGTTAATATAGCCCAATTCCATCTTTCTTTTGATTAGTATTTGCATCTTTTGTTTCTCATTTATACACTTTTCCATCCTCTTACTTTAACTTAATAATAGCATATTTGAAATGAATTTCTTTAATACAGCATAGAGTTGGGCTTATGCTTTTTTCCCCTATCATTTCGGACATCCTCTGTCTTAATTCATGTGTTTAAACCATTCATACTTAACGTCATTACAGATATTTTTGGATTATTTAGATATATCACTTTTTTCTGCTTGTTTCCCTGTTTTCCCTTTCCTGAACTCCTTTTGAGTTCACAGAGAATCGTAATATGTACATACTTAACTTTTGGCAATGTAGCTAGAATCAATATTTTACCACTTTGAGTAGAATATCAAAAATGTACTACAATACAGGTCCCTTTATTCTCCTCTTTTATGTTATTATTTTTCTATATATTACATTTACTTATATATACAAGGGTCTGACAGTTAAGTTCACGAACTTATGCTTGTCAACACGGAACGAACAACTCAATAGGTTTTATAACCTTGGTATGCCAGTGTCTCACAGCTGTGTTCCCATCACCATGTAGGAGTATCTTGCTGAGTGGCATTCATTATTATTGTTGCGTGTTTTTGTCTGCCCTCATGAGAATGTCAGAGCTTGAATTACAGTGATGATTAAACATTAAATTTCTTGTTAAACTTGCTAAGAGTGTAAGTGAAATCAGGAACATGTGAGTTTAAGTATATGGGGATAATGCCATGATGGAAATGGCAGTGTACAAATGGATTAAATGTTTTTCTGAGGGGAAAGAAAGCATCACTGATGAAGAGAAGTCAGTGCTGCTAGTAATGAGCAGAATTGATGAAAACATTGCAAAATTACATCCAGTTGTGCATCAAAATCATTGGCTGGTGTAAAAGCACAGCAGACCAAGTAAACATTCGATAGAGAAACAGGAAAATATAACTGAAAATGAGCTGAACTTTGGGATGACTCATGGCTCTTGCATCATGACAGTGCAGCAGCTCACACAGCACTGTCTGTGAGGGAGTTTTTAGCCAGTAAATGAATAACTACATTGGAACACCCTCCCTACTCACCTGATCTGGCCACTAATACATTTTTTCTTTACTGGAAGACAAAGGAAATAAAAGGAAGACATTTTGAGTATGTGCAAGACATCAAGAGTAATATGATGACACTCTGATGGCCATTCCAGAGAGAGAGTTACAAAATTGCTTTGAAGGGTGGACTAGCTTCCCAAGGGGAGTGCTTAGGAGGTAACCATAGTGATATTCAGCAAGAGGTATGTAGCACATTTTCTAAGATGAGTTTACAAACTTCATTGTCAAGCTTCATATGCTGAAAATCCCATGTTTGCTTTCACCTATCAAACATACTTCAAAGCATTCACCAGAAAAAGACTAGTGTATTGCATTTCCAAGATATTTACTACATCTGTTGCTTCTCATTCATTCCTGATGTTTCCAGAAAAGGAACAGAATGTTCCATTCACTTCTTTTGGGATTACAATGTCACAAATACTGAACTTCTGTTATTGTCCCACAGACTCTTGAAGATCTGCTCTTTCTTTCTTTGAATGGGAAGAGGGTATCTTTTTTCTTGTACTTTGTTCAGATTGAATAATTTCTATTTATCGATCTTCAAGTTCCTTGACATTTCTATTGTAAGCTGATCCACTGAGGTCTTATATTTTTCCTTGGATATTATATTTTCAGTTTTAAAATTTTCATTTGGTTCTTCATGGCTTCTATTTCTTTGAGGAATATTTCTATTTTCCCATTCATTTCATTAGTGTCTGTGATGCTTCGTACAGCATTTTAATAATAGTTGCTTTAAAGTCTTTGTTAGTTAATTCCAACATCTGTGGCATCTTTTTTTATTTTTTAAAATTTTTTTATAATTAATTATTTTTTATCAAACCATAACTTTGTACATTGATGCATTTATGGGGTTCAGGGTGCTGCTTCAATATACAATGTGAAATGTTTACAATGAACCAAGTAACACATCCATCACAATTATACTCATTTCTTAATAGTTTTGAAATGTACCATTGCATCATGCACATTAGGTGAGGAACCCCAGATACCCTCCCTTCTTCCATATCCCCTCTGCCTACCCCTCTCTCTCCTTTTCCCTTCTACTTTATGGAATATAGTTATGTTTTGCCATTCGTATGATTGTGTAGGTGGGACACAATATACTGTATATTGATTTCATAGTAGTATCGAGTACATTGGATACTTTTTTTTCCATTCTTGGGATACTTTACTAAGAAGAATATGTTACAGATCCATCCAAGTAAACATAATAGATGTGAAGTCTCCTTGACTGCTTTTTGTCATTGAAGTTCTGGTTCTTCAGATGCTGAATAATTTTGGATTGCATTCTAGACATTTTGAATAGTATATCATGAGCCACTGGGTCTTGTTTAAAACCCACACAGAATTATGAGTAATAATTTTGTTAGTATTATTTTTAGCAGACAATTGACCTGGTTAGGTCCAGGCTGCAAGTTCCAATTCACTTTTGTGTGCTTTGATTCTAATGTGGTTTTCAAAGCTTTTGCAGTGCTATCTGGATATGCCCTGATTATGTCCCACAATCACCTATTTGTGAATTCTGTTCTCAGCATCTTGGTATGCTAATTAGAACCAGATCAGAGGTGCAGCTCAGAGGTGAGCCCAGGAGTTCATAAATAACTTCAAGGTTCTGTGAAGCTCTTCTCATCTGTAGTCTACTTGCACTTTCTAGTTCTGTGGGGCTCCACCTTTAATTACCCCACTCGCAGCATACTTCCAGGGCAGAGGCCAATGGGAGTGGGAGTTGGGGGGGGGGTTAGGGTGGGGAGGACAAAGAAAAAAAATTAACAGGAATTTACTCCTTTCTTTGGGTTCACAGCTTACTAATGAAGACAAAAGTGCTTTTCCTCAGAGTTTGGCCCATGTTGGTCTACTGTTGCCCCTACAGGGCCTGGGGCATAAGAAGGAGGAAAGAAGGAAAGAACAGGCTTCTGTACTATTTCTGGCATCAGCGTTCACTTTGCCACGTTTCTTGCACCAGGAACAAAGACCATCTCCTGGAGCTCAGCCTGTTGCCTGCTCCTCACTTCTAGGTTTCAGGTTCCACTGTACTCAGGTAAAGGAACAACTGGGGACAAAACTGATAAATTTACTGCCAGTTTACAAATAATTCAAAATCTGGTGTTCTTCCTCAATGTTCTTAGGATTTACTTTTCAAAGTCCTCAAAGATTAATAGATGCTTCATTAATTCTGTCCAGGTTCTGTGCTCCCTGGAAGAGATGGGGGGAATGTACTTACTCTATCATCTCCAGAACGAAAATCTCCACACCTAATTTTTATAGACGCTATTATTAAGTTCATAATATGAGCCAGAACTATGCTTTTACTTCTATAACTCTTAACAACCCCCCACGAGTTAGATTTAGCATAGTTATGTATTATAATCTTCATTTTATACATAAGGAAACAGATGCCTAAAAAGATAAAGTACTTTACCAGAGGTTACCTGACTAATGATAGAATTCATAGTAGTAGGCCTTAAGAATTACTCTATAATACCCTTAGACCACCTGCTCCAAAATCAACTACACAGTGCTTGTTAAAATTTCCTGTGCCCCACCCCAGATATACTAAATCAAAATCCTTGGGAATGGGGCTAAAGGACATTTCTATGCATACTAAACTTGAGAACCAATACATACTGCCTCCAATAAAAGAAGCCTTCAGTCTACATGACTTTATAAAGAATGTCAATATTCAGGACTTTGAATAGGAATCCCCATTAGTGTTAGCATCAGATAGCTTAAAATAGCTTACATATGTTCACTTTCCCTACACTTCTGTATCATGTTAAAAATTAGAATAAGATTTGTTACAGGCCAAGCTTCACTTTATAACAGGAATATTTTCTGGACCCTAAGCCTTGAACCTACTGTTCTTGCTTCCATTCCAACTCTTGACAATGGGATCTTCCTAATAGGGCCTTCTCCAAGAAGTATTAGTCAACTAGAATATAAAATTCTATTTTGGAGATAGACTAGGCATGAGCAAATCCCAATCATTCACAGAACATCATGCACGTTTTTCCCCCTGAGGGAGAGTTACTGCATCTTCCTAAAAAAACCTACTCAGAAAAAGAACAATTTTGATGGGCTGACTGTCAAAAACTGAAGACCTCAGTAGGAGTATGTTCTCCAAATAATATATGAGCATAAAGCAGCAGTTCTCAACCTATGGGTTGCAACCCCTTTTTAACAATGAAAATACATCGCAGCATTAGGAAGGTTGAGAACTACTGGTGTAAACAATTGGGTAACGTTGTTTGCATTCATTAGGTAAACTCCAAGTTCTAGTTGAGCCCTTCACCCAGGAGATGTGCCATATACCCCTACATTGTACTCTTTAGTTGAGAACTTACTAAACCCTTTCCCTCCTCTCCTGTGGCCTCTCCCTCCTACTACAACCCTCCACTTGAATTCAATTGTACTTCTTGTGTGGACATGTAGTTGAGTAGGTGAAAATTATCTCTCACCTAACGGGTACAATGTAGGGACATATGGCACACCACCTGGGTTAAAGGCTCAAGTACAACTTGGACTTTATCGAGCAAACACAAACAATGTAACCTAATTGTTTCTACCCATATATTAATCTGAAAAAAAAAAAACTGAACACCTTACCTTCTATAAGACCAGTTGGAATGATGACCCCATTAATAAATAAATAAATCTGAAGAAATATTTAGAAGAAATTCACTCACTATATATAACTAGGAGGGGAGGAGAACCTTGCATCACAATAGGAAAACCTTAGGTGATAAGGTTTTTAGGGCAAGTTTAAATATAAGGATATAATTATGAAAATCTGAAAAGGTCAATTAGATTGCAGCATTCTGATGCCTATTAAATGATGTACTCAATGCTAAAATCCTACACACATAAAACTTTTCATCTGAGAATCTCAAAGAATTTTATAGACATAGCCTTAATGGCTCATAATAGGAATTATCATTCCTAGTCCACATGTGGGAAAATCAAGGTCAAGCATGCCATTCTCTGAGGCCCTCTGATACATTCCTTTTTTTAAAAAATGTGTAATAACACACTATAACAATAAATCATATCTAGTACTAAGCTTATGGCAAATACTCTGCTTTGAAATAAAAATCTCTTTCAAAAAATGTTCTTATGGATATTTATGAGGAAGTTCAAAAGTTTCAAATTGATCAGCAGTAATGAATCAAAAATAAAAAGAATTCAGTACAGTTATTTTCAACAGTGAAGATTATGTCAACCAGTAATTTTCTCCCCCCACTCAACATTCTGGAGAGAGAAAACTCCAAAACATATGGCCCAGGAAGAAAATCTGTACTCGTTTATAGCAATGAACTGGCTTTTACATCTCTTCAGATAGAGTACGCAAATGACTTCACAGGCAACAGCTTCCGTATGGTTCATATTTTTAACATTGACCGTTCATAATAAAGATTCTTTGATCCAAGATCAAATGTTTGAATCAATTTTCTCCACACTTACTCAGAGTCACCATTATAAAAGTTCCCCTCCTTCCCACCTCAGATGTTCCAACCCTTCCTGCAGTCAGAACTATCTCCATTTGTCACCTTCTCCATGGTACTTCCCATCCTTTTTGCTGTGGTTTTTGGCTCTGCTGGTTAATCTCTCAAACAAAAGAGGCAAAGTAATAAATAATTTGTACATAATAAGTTAACTACAACATATAAGATTCCTCTAAGGAATTCACAGGCATCATTCATAAAACTAAAAACTCATAGTAGCATCATTAGTACAAAAATGAATTGCTCTCAATCATGAAAAAGAAATTCCTCAATAGGTAATACCTTGGCAAAAAATAAAAAAAAAAAAAAACAAATATATTTTTAAAAACTAGATTCTATTTCTGAAATTAGAACTGGAAAAAGTTAACAGATATCTAAGGCCTTGAATTTAAAAAAAAAAAAAAGACCAAAAGTCTAGATAAATAGTAAAACCACCAAATTTAAAAAAAAAGGATTTAGGCAATCCTAAAAATTTAGAATATTCCTAACAAAAATAAATGTTTTAAATTATTCCAAAGCCTTTTTTAAGGCCTTATTAAGGAGCAACACTTTAATATGAACTTAATTCTTAAAGCTTAAAACACAAATATTGTGGAAAGGTACTCACTAAGCAAAAGCTAAGTTCTTCTGCATGGCCAAGAACACAGTAAGTAAAGCAAGCAGACAGCGGGAGAAGATATTTGCAGGTTATATCTCCAACAAAGTTTTAATAACCAGAATGCACAGAGAACTCAAATGTATTAACAAGAAAAGAACAAGTGATCCCATTCCAGGGTGGGCAAAGGACTTGAACAGAAACTTCTCTGAAGAAGACAGGCACATGGCTTACAGACACAGAAAGAAATGTTCATCATCCTTAATCATCAGAGAAATGCACATCAAAACTACTTTGAGATATCAACTAACTCCAGTAAGATTAGCCCACATCACAAAATTCCCAAACCAGAGATGTTGGTGTGGATGTCGAGAAAAGGGAACACTTCTACACTGCTGGTGGGAATGCAAACTAATATGTTCCTTTTGGAAAGATATCTAGAGAACACTTAGAGATCTAAAACTAGACCTTCCATTCGATCCTCTACTAGGTATATATCCAAAAGACCAAAAATCACATTAGAAAAAAAAGATATATGTACCAGAATGTTTATTGCAGCCCAATTCATAATTGCTAAGTCATGGAAGAAACTCAAGTGCCCATCGACTCACGAATGGATAAATATATTGTGGTATATGTACACTATGGAAAATTATGCAGCCTTAAAAAAAGATGGAGAATTTACCTTTTACATGTTTACATGGATGGAGCTGGAACATATTCTTCTTAGCAAAGTATCTCAAGAATGGAAAAAAAAGTATCTCATGTACTCAGTCTTACTACAAAACCAATTTATAGCTTTCTTATGAAAGCTATAACCCAATTATAGCCCAAGAAGAAGGGGAAAGGGGAGAGGGAGCGGAGGGACGAGGGGAGGATGGGTGGAGGGAGAGTAATTGGTGCGAGCACACCTATGGTGCATCTTACAAGGGTACATGTGAAATTTACTAGGTGTAGAATATAAATGTCTTAACATAATAACTAAGAAAATGCTGTGAAAGCTATGTTAACCAGTTTGATGAAAACATTTCAAATTGTATGTAAAACCAGCACATTGTAGCCCATGATTGCATTAATGTACACAGCTATGATTTAATAAAATAAATAAACTAATTAATTAATTAATTTATAGTAGTAAATAAAATAGGAGTAGCTTAACTATATCTGGGCCTAATTAAACTGAAAGAAGGAAGGAATGAAGGAAGGGATGCAGGGAAAGGGAAGGAGGGAAGGAGAGAAGGAGAGAGAGAAGAGGGAACGAGAAATCTCAGTGTTAAAAATCCCTTTAAAATTGATTTTTTTTCTTTCCCTTTTTATTTAGACTGGTAGATAGATAAAATTTTAGAATACTTAAGCTACTATAATTCTTCATTTCAAAATATAGCAAAATATCACAATGACAAGAATATAAAGTGCTAATTCCGACTCTGCCCTTACTATCTGTAAGTATAAAAATGGTGTACTATTAGGTGATCTAGGCAAAAGTAAACTTCCCTGGCTTCATATAAGTGAATTGTTGCATATATTATCTGCTTATCCTAAAAATTACAGATTACCTTGCACACAGTAGCAAACTGTTGGTTATTTCCTGCTCCAACCACAAGATAGCCATCCTTGGTTTTAAAGGCCTAAAATAAATAAATAAATAAATAAAAGTTTATATGTTGACAAGACCACAAAAGTTGCTTTAATGTATAAATCATTTCTAAAAAATCTTATTCTAAATAAAGCAATGTTATTAATTAATTCAATATCAACAATTTAGTATTTGTTCTTCTCATATTTGGATAGGCGTTTTCAGTGAGGAATTTCAAACTACTTCCTAGCTCTTCCACCAACTGTTATAACATTGAATTAAAAAAGAGTGAATCAGAAATGTAAAGAAAATATTGGAGTGTTTTTATAACTCATAACATGAAATTGTATATTCATTACAGTGTGGAATAATGTTGTCTACAGCCATACCACCTTGAACATGCTCAATCTCATCTGGTACTGGATTAATGTCGAATTTTTCAAAATTTTATCATTTATCTGTTCTCATTTTTCCTTGTAGGGCAAATAACATTGAAGGGCAAAAAGCACTGTCTTCTACAAAGAGTAAAAAGAATAGATGGCAAAAGGAAGGAATGAAAGAAGAAGGAAAGGAGACATGGAAAGAGGAATGGAAAAGGAAGGAAGAAAGGAAAGAAAGGAGAATGAGTTCAGGGAGCTTTATTTCTTCTTGGAAGATATCAAATATATAAACTTTGGGTACTTTTTAGTAGTAAAAATTAACACATTAGGATCTCTCTGGACCTCATGTGGCTTTATGTACCTGAAAACGTCTACTCCTTTTTAGAGACAGGTTCGTCTGGACAGCAAGGGACCTGTGAGTGATTGACATTTTCACCACCCACAACTCTATCCCATCTGGAGAAATTTTCAGCACTCCCTTCTCCACAGATGATCCTCACAGCGCAGTTGGAGGAACCAAACTTGCTTTCAGAAGGCCTCATTCTCATTTTCCAAAAGTAAATGAGCTGTTTGAATTTCTTTTCCTTCTATGTAAAATTGCTTTTTATCTTCTCTTTCTCTTACCTCTGAGAAAGACATCTATCTTCCCTGACAGGGCTCACTCGTATGCTCATGACTTTGGTGTCACATTCACTCACATCCTCCAGACCCCTGCTCAATCTTCTTAATTCTTTCACAGCTACAGAATCTTTCTCTTCTGTCTACATATATACTCATCCCTACACTGAAAACACTTTTAACAGCAAGAAAATAAATTCCCATCAATCCTGACACCTCTCTTTGAGGTATTTTGAATTTTTCTTTCTTCCTTCCATTTCTAAATGATATAAAAGTACTGGTTCCTCACCAATACTAATTTCAGTGTCTTTTGTTATCAGTATTCTTTTCCTGTTGTTACACTGAAACTATATTTTATTTGACTCATCTGCTTTGTTAGAGAATGTTAAACATCCCCTCTTCTGGAACCTGTCATCTCTGGGCTCTGCCCAGGTTCATCTATCTCTCTGACCTCTTTTCCCCAGACCCCTTTTGCACAATTTTTCTCTTCTGCTCTCAGTATTCCTTTAAGCATCTGTCTTGGTCTTTCACTTCACTTGCTTCTTACAATAGCCATTGGCGACATGCGGTCATTACATTTAAATAAACTAAAATTAAATTAGCCACTAACAAACAATCACTTACTGTGATTCCATTTATATAAAATATCTAAAATAGGCAACTCCACAGAGAGAAAAAAAAGATTTGTGGGTGCCGAAAGCTGGAGAAATTGGAAAAGGGGAGTGACAGCTAATGAGTACTGGGTTTCTTGTTAGGGTAATAAAAATGTTCTAAAATTGATTGTGGTGATGGCTGCACAACTCTGTATGCCCTAAAAAGGTCATTGAATTGTATACTTGACATGGCTGAATTACATGGTGTATGAATTATATCTTAAGGAAGCTGTTATTTTTAAAAATTTAATTAATTCAGATCCACATTAGCTACATGTCCAACATTAAAAAACCACATGCAGCTGGTGGCTACTGCATTAGACAGCACCGATACAGAACATTTCCACCATCACAGAATGTTCTGCTGTACCCATGCTGATAGACTGGAGCTAACAGATTGTATCTTTTTTCTCTTAGTCTTCCTACTAGGCTTAACATGATAAGTGAAGAATGTTAGATAATTAATGAATAGTTGGTAAATGTTAATTAATCAATTACTTCCAGATAATAGAATTGTAGCTAAAATGGATTCCAAGTAAAACACTATAATGAGGTTTTATTCTATTTACATGGTTGCTTTATTTGGTAAGGAATGCTACTAAGAAGATGCCACATGATGTCTTAAGCATTTTAAACATCTATTTTAAAATTTTAAATATTTTCCCTTGACCACCATAACAAAAGCAAAGTTAATTGTCATAGATAATGCATTTGTATTTCTCAAAATACAGAAAGGAAATCTGCAACAGAACTATGAGTGAGGTACAAAAGATCTTGACATGAGGTCTCCCAACAAACCATTAATCACTATGCATTTACATGGGTTGTTTGCTTGCTTTTTTGTGGGGAAGGGTGAGCAGATAAATAAGTGTGATGTAACAATGTGTGCAGCCAAGTATAATGTGAGAAAAAGTTTTCAAAATTTTGAATCAGTGACATGTTCAGTAACTTTATGTTTGGGGGAGGGTACTAATTTCCTTTCAAGAAATAAAGAATTGCCTGTTTCTTCCTTCAGTCTGTACCATATCATGAAATACAACTTTATCAATATAAAACTTTTAAAATTTTAAGCAGAGATAACTAGTGAGTGGGCACTGGAAAGTGAAAACTTAGTAGCAGCTGAAACACCAGAATAAAATGAAATTAAAGATCACCAAATAGATTTTATAAGGACTGAATTATTGCTATAGTGTTAGTTAACAAAAATTTTTTTTGCTACCAACTTACTCATTTTATTGAAAACAAATATTAAAGATTCACCTTTTCCAGATTGCCTCTTTTTGCTGCACCTACCAATGCAGGTAAAGATATTTTTAATGAGAACTTTTTAAAAAATAATATCCTATCACTATAGAAAATTGGGCGAGTACATGAAAACATAAGGAGGAATAAATTATTGATACGCATGCTACCATCCCCTGAAGAAATACCTGGTAATAAGTTGGGATACTTCTTTCTAGTTTCTTTGTATTCATCTTAACATAATTAATATCTTACTATCCATAAATTTCTAGTCTGCTTTTTTTTTCATTTAACATCCTATCACAAGCATTTCTGAATATCATTGTTTTTAATGACCCAAAATATCTATTTCAAAATTTGTTTAAACATTCTCAGTTCATTTAAACTGAAGGATGTTTTTGCTTTGTTTCTTTTCAAATCAAGCCCTATACTGTACAGTTTATATCACAAATAAAAAATTATTTAATTTCATCATGAAACTCTGAAAAAAGTTGTCTAACCTAATTAAGATCCTTTAAAAGCTATCTTTGCCCTAATAAGACATGGAGAATATAATAGCAAAATGAATCATAGGTCTCTCATTTACTTAACCTAAGTGATACTGGGCAGGTTATCTATTTCAGACCCTTAATTTTTATACAATACTTCCCTTTAGAATCATTACAATCACTAAGTTCACTAAAGTATACTTATTTATGTATTTGGCAAATATTTATTGACATAACTTACCATGTGCCAGACTCTGGGGACAAGTAAAAAATACTAAATAACCATGATCCTTTACATGAGACTTACATTCTAACAAAGTATCAGAATTTAATAGACATTCAACAAATAATTACAAGCAGTAGCAGGTACTAGAAAGGAAAAGTATAGGACACAAATGAGATGTTATAATAGGTGGATTTAATCTTATTTTGATTGAGGGCTTTGAGGCTAGGAAAGATTCCCTAGAAAAGTGATCTTTGAACTGAGATCTAAAATTTATAGGCATTAAGTAGGTAAAGGGCTGCAGAAGATGAAGGGCTTGCTCCATGTTGGCAATGATGAGGTCCGTGTTGGCAATGAGAACTGTATGTGCAAATGACCTGTGGTATAAAGAAGCAACAACCATGAAAAGAAAAGAGTAAAAGTAGCACAGTTGGCGCTACAAAGGTAGACATGGAGCCAGACAAAGTCAAGGCATACAAAATACATTATTTATCATAAAATTAATGGGACGTCACCAAAAAGACTTGAATAATATTATTTCCTTTAGAAGATTTTTCCTAGCTGCAGTGCACAGAACTGACTAGAGAGTAAGATTGGAAATAAAAAAATATGGATGGATCAAGGGATTAGATCTTAATGAAACTGAATAACTTCCCAAGCAAACGGAGAATATATGAACCAGAAAGGCATGGAGGCTCAGTGTTCAGTTTCTCTACTTAAAGCAGTTTCAGACTCAGTATTTGATGACACCTGAGAGGCTAGAAGGTGGAGTTATAAGGTACAAGAGCAGAGAATACTCAGCACATGTAAAGGCAGAGATATTCTAGAATTGCTCTGGCTCTTGGAAGTTTCTAGCCCTGCCCAGAGAGGTCGCTTTGTAAGCTTCAGACACACTAGCCTGGTCTCATGATGGTTTAATTATTAAGATGAAAACACATAAAGACTTTTAGAAGTTCCATACCAACTCAATATACCATATAAAGAAGTAGAAAAAGGAAAAATTATATGTTTGGAACTTCCTGTGTTATCTTCTTAGGCAATCATTTCAATGCATCTAGTGTTTCCCCAGCCTAATAAAATTTATACAAATAAGTAGTATGTCTACATTAAAAACAAGACCAGAACTTCAAGCCTTCCAAGGGCTACTTACTTTTTAACAAGATTTTCTTCCACAAAAGGTAACCCTTGCTAAATGACTTCATCATCCACTGGAAAAAGACATTCCATGAAGTTTAACTCACTGCCATGAGAACGTTTTCTGGAATGTCAAGCAGTTATTGACTTCTGGGTCTGTGCTGGTACATCGTGACAAATATAGAGCACTATTTCCTACCACTAACAGTTCAGTTCACCTTATGGTGCTGGAGCTGGGCTGAGCCAGATGGCAATGAGGCACAGACTGCTTACAAATCAAGAACAGTGTCATCCATGGATAGAACAATGCAGCAAATGGGAAATGAGCTCAGAAGTCTCCAATTTCACCTACTATCAATTTGGCTTTGTCTGTACATTTTTCGAGAACTCATTGCTAAATATAGGCCCTTGCCTTGAATTAAGTAATTGTAGAGTAGCCTTGAAAACAATGTTATATACTGATTTCCTTTCTGGAGCAGGCTAGGATTTTCTAATTCCATAGGAAGTTTGAATGTTCAGAGATATTCATGAGATTTTCCAAATCAATTAAGTTTTACTTGAGATCAAACATATCTAGTGTTTTCTATCACTCAGTTTCTGAAACTGGGTGTGGAAATAATGACAAGGAAGCAACTGCCTCATATTTTATATAGCCCTCACAAATTGTGAATGGATATTATTTTTCTTAAAAAGAAAGTTCTTTGTAAGGGAAGCCCATTGTTATTTGGAAAGCAGTCATAGTGTACCATGGACACGATGTAAAATGGCACATAGAGCTTTTCCTCCTGATAAGTATGGGCTAGAAACTGATTTTGATCATCCTAAACTAATTGGACTATAAAGACTCTTAACCCGATTATTTTCCTACCAAAATCATTCTACTATTTAATGGAAAGTAACTGAAAAAAAAATGCTGAATAGGAGTCCATGTTGATTTTTTAAGAACATTCTAAGGTTATTCATTGAATGCATATAATATTTTAAGTATTCTTTGTTGTATCCCAAACACATTATAACAACCACAGTTCCATATCAGTTATATACCATACATGAAAATATCATTTCTGACAATAAGCCTACATTTACCTCCAACTGGTTAAAGTCAATTATAGACCAGAACTTCAGTCAAGCTGTTACCACATTTAACTACTTCAAGCAAATAATTAAGCCAGAAAAGAATATCAACTATAGTTATAATAAGAATATTCTAAAGTGGGTTATAAGATTGGATTGCCAGTAAGGTTTCCCAAGCATATTTAATTTCATCAGATCTCAAGTTCTGTCAATGACAAAACATAGGGCATACACAGTAAGTCAAAGACTAGACGGAGGACTTACATGAGAACTGCCCATTAGACCTAGAAAGGCATCGATGGAAAAGCCCAGGTCGCAGAGGGTGAGCCTCATGTATGGAGAACTGGAACAAGCACAGTTCAGGAAAGCAGTCAGAAAGATGAAGTATAAGGGTATGGGATATGAATGGGTGAGAAATTTGATAGAACAATTCTTCCTGAAATTCACAGAAAAGGTATTTGGCCTAGGATACACAGTCAGAGGTAGCAGGGTGATGAAGGATGAAGCTATGAAATCTAGCTCCACCAGCCTGGGCAGCATTACAAGACATTGTCCTCCCCAAAAAGTTTTTTAAACTGATCTATTATTCTGCACAAGGAGGCTGAGGCAGAAGGACCACTTGAAACCAAGAGTCTGAAGGCACAGTGAGCTAGGATGACATTGCTGCACTCTAGTCTGGACAACTCAGTGAGACTCTGTCTCAAAAAAAGAAAAAAGAGTAAGTTTAGCTCCAAATTGTTAGCAATTGTGACAGCAAGGCAGAGGATGGTGGAACAGGCAGCAGACAGTTAACTCAGTAAGAAATTGAGAGAGTATAGGCAAAAACAGAAGCCCAGTCCTTTGGAGTATAAAGCAAGGAGACTGACCTCTGGTAAGTGCAAGTGTCCAGAGAGCAGAGAAGAGAAATTTGGAATTCAATATGCTAGCCTACTCTAGTTACAGTCAGCATCTTGGACAATATCTGGTATACAATAAGAGCATAATACATTTTGCTAAATCAATTCCAAGAAATATTAGACACTGTAAAAAACACTTAGTGACAAAACTCAGAAGCATGGACTAGAGGGGAGGAAAAACTATAAAGAACTCAAAAATAAGGACCAACTAAGAATGGCCAACACACTTAGAATTGATTCCTTCCACAAACTTCCTTCCTCATAGATGATCACCCAGGTTTAAGGCTGAAGATAAATTCAAGTGGTTACTACATGGCTTTTACAAATTCCAGGTGTGTCCTGTAGTTGGAACAATGATAGCTTCAGTCCTACAATTAGTACTTCTAATTCTTCTTACCATGGCCAAAATTTAGCCTTGAAGCATAGAGCATCAACCTTGGTATCCTTTTCAGCAAATACTCCGTATAAACACTACTAAGTTAATTGGACCTGACACTGGAAGTAAAATGTATTTGTCATTTAAGTTAAACTGAATTTTTGTCCAGAGGCTTAGAATCTAAAGTGTACAATTCTCAAAACATTTTGGGGCTTGGTAAACCATGGAAAGTGTGAAAGACTACTCAGCTCATTAAGTGGAAAATGAGGGCTCATGGGAGGGCCCTGCTGACCTACAGGAGCAGGTGAAATGTAGTCCTCATGGAATAACTAAGTATATACAACAAGTTGACTCCAAGTTCAGAAAAAGTTTAGGGGAAAGGTCTCTCTCAGAAAATTACAGACATTTCCAACTGAAAAAAAAGTGATGGAATAGGTAGCAGTCTACAAGCATCTGGAAGAACCTTGATGAGACTGCCATATTCCAGGGTCAGGACATGTTCTCTGTAAGACTCACTCCTTGTCCCGGGTGATCAGACCTGGAAGTCTAACTCAAGCCATCTACATGCATGTGAGACTGATGTGCATACCAGAAGGATGAACTAGTACTGTCAAGTAAGAAATAACTATATTACAAATCAGAAGTCTATACAACTAATGAATCCTGTCTCTAGGAAACGAATAATCAGAAGGCAAATGACCAGAGAGTTGAGCACACTTTAATTACTCTATATTTTATTCAACTAAACATTCTTTATCACTGGTTTAATGAAATAAAGTGGATATCATTCCCATGCTAGCTAAAAGACATATTGGGCATGGATCAATTGCGTTAGTTTGAAGATTCAAAAAGTCATGTGGAGGTGGTGCTGGGATGTCCATATCAGGCTTAAGTAAGCAAAAAAGACTAAAACCGAGATAAAAGACCATACTACACAAAAGGAACAGAAATATTAACTAATAATTGCTTCATTCCTAATGGCACCCTGATTCTCATGAATCTGAACTATAGGTCTTCCTCTGTACACAGACAGTCTATGAAGACTGAAAGAGGTAGCTATTTATCCAAACATGCAGATCTCAAAATGAAGTTATGAGGCAAACAAACAAAAACAAGAAAATAGGGATAATCAGAGGACCAAAATAAATTTCATAAAACAACCCTAAAGAAACAGAGGTATACTAATAACTTTACAAAGACTTTAAAATATCATTACAATACTTCTCAATGACCCAGAAAAATGAAGTATAAACAAAATAAGAATATTGACAAAGAGACAGAAAACAAACAAAAAAGAACCAAACAGAAATTCTAGAGCTGAAGAATACCAAAGGAATTGAAAAATTCACTAAAGAGGTTCAATAGCAGACTTGAGCGAGCAGAAGAAGGAATTGACAAACTCAAAGTCCATTCATTGGAAATTATCAAGTCAAAGTAGCAAAAAGAAAAAAAGAATGAAAGAAGGAGATGAAAAGCTAAAGTCACATGGAACACCACCAGCTGGACCAATATACATATTATAGAAGTTCACAAAAAATAGAGAAAGAAAGAGCAGGCAGGTTACTTGAAGAAATGTTTGCCTAAATCCAAAGAGGAAAATGACATCCATATTCAAGATGCCAAAAGCCATCAACTATAATAAACACAAAGTCCAGAGTGATATATATTATAATCAAATTTTCAACAGCCAAAGGAAGAATTTTGAAAACAACAAGACAAAAGTGACTCATCATGTATAAGAGGCTCCATAAGATTTTCAGTGGGGTTTTTGTTCCAGCAGAAACTTTGCAGATCAGAAAAGAATGGGATAACATATTGATGTTGCTGGGGATGAAAATGACAATAACAATAATAATAATGATAATAATACTAATGAAATAAGTCTTTTGGATATCACACCAAAAACCTCAGGCTGCAAAAGCAGAAATATATAAATGGGAATGCATCAAACTAGAAATCTTCTGCATAGCAAAGGAAATAACAAAATGAAATAGCAGCTTAGAGATTGAAAAAATCTGATAAGGGGTTAATATGCAAAATTTATGAAGAACTCATACAACTCAATAGTGGAAACACATTTAACCTGATTAAAATATGGCAAAAGATCTGAAAAGACATTTCGCAAAAAATAGCCAATAGGCATATGAAGAAGTGCTTAAAACCACTAATCATCAGGGAAATACAAATCAAAACCACTCTGACACACCACCTCACACTCATTAGGATAGCTATTATCAAGATGTTAAAAGATAGCAAATGTTGACAAGGTCATGAAGAAAAAAGAATTCTTATTCACCATTAGTAGAACTGGGATAGCCATAGCCATTACGAAAAACAATGTGGATTTCTTTAAAAACTAGAGTATGACACAGCAATTCCACTTCTGGGTATATACCCAAAGGAATTGAAATCATCACTTCATAAAAATATTTGTTCTCCTATGTTCATTGTAGAATTATTCACAATAGCCAAGATAGGGAAACAACCTAGATGTCCCTCAAAGAACAAACAGATAATGAAACTGTGGTACATATATACAATGCAATATTGTTCAGCCATAAAAAAAAGTACATTTTGCCATTTGCCACAACATGGATGACCATGGAGGACATTATGTTAAGTGAAATAAGCCACACACAGAAAGTAAAATATTGCATGATTTCACTTATATGTAGAATTTAAAAAAAAAAAATTCAAATATACAAAGACAGAACAAAAAAATGGTTACCAAGGATGGGGGACAGGGGAGGAAATGAAGAGATGCAGAAGATACAAAGTGGCAGATAATGCAGGATAAACAAGTCCAATGTACAACATGTGAACTATAGCTAACAAAATTCTACTGTATATGAGATTCATGGTATATGAGTGGATTTTAGCTGCTCTTGTCACAGCAACAAAAAATGGATAATTATGTGAGATAACAGATATGTAAATTTGCTTCACTATAGTAACCATTTTACTCTCAATATGTATCCCATAACATTCTGTTGTATATCTCAAATATACACAATTTAAATATATTTTAAAAAGAACAATATGAAAAGAAATAAGGACTATCGAAGATAAACAAAATCTCAGAGTTCTTCACCTCTAGACATGCCTTATGAGAGGTCTTCCTATAAGATCTGCCTTAAAGGGAGTTCTCCACAGGTGAAATCAAAGGATCTTTCCCTTTATATTTAAGGACACACATAGGCTGTTGCAGAAAGCATATGAAAGTATAAAGTTCACTGATAAAATTACATATATAGACAAATACAAAATACTGCAATACTGTAATGGTAGTACATAAACACTATCAATTCTTATAAAGAAGTTAAAAAATCAAAACTACAAAAAAAAATTACGCAACTAGAAAAATAGGTTAATGGACACACAATGTAAAACATGTAATTTGTGACATCAATAACACCAAGTGAGGGGGAGAAGAAGAGTTTTAGTATGCAATTAAAGTTAAGTAGTTATCAGCTTAAAATAGACTATTTTAAAATGTTTTATTTAAGCCCTATGGCAATAACAAAGAAAATACCTATAGAACATATGCAAAAAGGGAGAGAAAGGAAAGGAAAGGGAAGGAGAAAGGAAATAAGAGAGGGAGAGAAGGAGAAGGGGAAGGGAAAAGAGAGGGGGGAGGAGAGGGGAGGAGGAGAGGGAGGGAGTAAACATGTCACTACAAACCAATGAAACACAAAGGAAGATAACAGAGGAAAACAAGGTGGAAAGCTATGAGACAGAAAATAATTAACAGGCTCAGCACCCCTAACTCAGTGTCTAGGGCACCGGCCACATACACGGAGGCTAGCGGGTTTGAACCTGGCCCGGGGCCTGAGAAAACAACAATGACAATTACAACAACGACAACCACAAAAATAGCCAGACGTTGTAGTGGGTGCCTGTAGTCCCAGCTACTTGGGAGGCTGAGGCAAGAGAATCGCCTGCGCCCAAGAGTTTGAGATTGCTGTGAGCTGTGACGCCACAGTACTCTACCGAGGGCAATATAGTGAAACTCTCTCAAAAAATAAAATAAAATATATGTTTAAAAAAAAGAAAATAATTAACAAATAGCAACAAGTCCTTTGATAACAGTTATTATTTTAAATGTCAATGTATTAAACTCCCCAATAAAAGACACAGAGTTGCTTAATGGACTAAAAATATATATTTTTTAACTTCAGAATATTAAGGGGGTATAAATATTTTGGTTATGTGATTGCTTTTGTACAATTTTGAATTGAAATTACAAGTGCCCATTACCCAGATGGTGTGCACTGTATTCATTAGGTGTGCATTTACCTTTCCCCTCCTCCCTCATCCCCCTTGATTGCTTTCCATTGAGTTTTTTCCCCCCACAATAGTATGGAGTACAAATGTTTTAGGTATGTGAATTGTTTTTGTATAGTTTGAGTCAAAATTATAGTGTGCCCCTCACCAGGATTGTGTCCATTGTACCTGTTAAGTGTGAATTTACTGCTCCCCTTCTACTCCCTGCCACTTGCTTGCTTTCCACTGAGTTTACCACCAAATGTGCACATGGGTGTTGATCTACTTTAACAGGGGTCCTCAAACTTTTTAAACAGGGGGCCAGTACATTGTCCCTCAGACCATTGTAAGACTGGACTGCGGGCCCCGGTACTAGTGGGCTGCTAAGCAGGACAGGCAGCAGCAGCAAAAACACCCAGCAGGTCGGATAAATATCCTAGGCAGGCCACATGTGGCCCATGGGCCGTAGTTTGAGGACGTCTAACTATTAATTCCAGTTTAAGAATGTGCACAAATAGTATTTCTTTTACTATTCTTGCAAAACTTCACTTAGAAGTTTTGGATGGTCTCCAGTGCCATCCAGGTTGTTGCAAAGGAGATTAGCTCACCATTCGTTTAATGGCTGAGTAGTACTACAAGGTACACATATACCACATTTTCTTAATTCAGTCATGTATTGATGGGCAATTGGGTTCGTTCACTATCTTTGCAATTGTGAATTGTGCTGCAATAAACATTCAAGTGCACATGTTTTGTTGATAAAATCACTTTTTTCTCCATTGAGCAAATGCCCAATAGTGGGATTATTGGATCAAATGGTAGGCCAACTTTTAGTTCCTTGAGGTATCTTCATACTACTTTGAATAAAGGTAGTACTAGCTTTCTGGCCCACCAACAGTGTACAAATGTTCCTTTCTCTCTACATCCATGCCAGCTTCTGTTCTTTTGGGATTGTTTGATTGTAGTGATTCTCAACCTCCTTCTGCTTTTGATTTGCATTTCTCTGATGATTAGAGATGTTGAGCATTTTTTCACATTTATTGCTATTACTCTATCTTCTTTTAAAAAAGATCTGTGCATATCTTTTGCACACTTTTACATGGTGTTGTTTGATTATTTTTCCTTGCTGATTTACTTGAATTCATTGTAGATTCTGGTTCTCAATCCTTTCTTGGATATATTGCATGCAAATATTTTCATTCTATAGATTGTCTATTGATTGTTTCTAGGCTCTGAAGAAGCATTTTAATTTGATCAAGTCAAATTTATTAACTGTTATTGGTTTGGGTTTTTTTTTTTTTTTTTTTTTGGTTTTATAGAGACAGAGTCTCACTTTGTCACCCTAGGTAGAGTGCTGTGGTGTCACAGCTCACAGCAACCTCCAGCTCTAAGGCTTAGGTGATTCTCTTTCCTCAGCCTCCCAAGTAGCTGGGACTACAGGCACCCACCACAATGCCCAGCTATTTTTTTGTTTTTGTTGCAGTTTGGCCAGGGCCAGGTTCAAACCCACTACCTTCGGTAAATAGAGCCAGTGCCCTACTCATTGAGCCACAGGTGCCACTTGTTAACAGTTACTGTTGTTCTGAATTGCTTTTGGAGTCTTCTTCATAAATTCTTTGCCTAGGCTGATATCTATAAAAGTTTTTTCAACATTTTTTCCTGGAATTCTTAGTTTCATTCCTAAGGTTTAAGCATGTTATCCATTGGGAATTAATTTTTGTGAGTAGTAGAAGGTATGCAATCTGGTTTCAATCTTTTGCATGTGGCTATACAATTTTCCCAACACCACTTATGGAATAGGTATTCTTTTTGCCCGTGTATTTTCCCCCACTCCCAGGCTAAAGTGCATTATCATAGCTCACAGCAACCTCAAGGTCCTAGGCTCAAGTAATCCTATTTTCCCTCAGATTTCTGAAAGGCTGGGACTACTAGCACCCACCACAACTCCTGGCTAGTTTTTCTATTTTTAGTAGAGAGGGAGTCTTGTTCTTGTTCAGAGCTGGTCTCAAATACCTGTGCTCAACCAAGCTACCTCAGCCTCCCAGGATACTAGGATTACAGGCATGAGTCATGGCTTGGCTTCCCCAGTGTATGTTATTCTCTGCTTTTCAAAGATTAGATGGAAAAATAAAGATGATTTTATATCTGGGTTTTCTATTGTGATTCATTGGTCTGTGTCTCTGCTTTTCTGCCAGTACCATACTGTTTTGGTTACTATAGGCTTGTAGCATAGCTTGCAGTCTAGTAAAGTAATGCCTCCCAATTTATCCTTTTTTTTTTTTTTTTGTAAAGACAGAGTCTCACTTTGTTGCCCTTGGTAGACTGTTGTGGCATCCCACAGCTCACAGCAACCTCCAACTCCTGGGCCTAAGCAATTCTCTTGCCTCAGCCTTCTGAGTAGCTGGGACTACAGGTGCCCACCACAACGCCCAGCTATTTTTTGGTTTCAGTTTGGCTGGGGCCAGTTTGAACCCACCACCCTCGGTATATGAGGCCAGCGCCCTACTCACAGAGCCACAGGTGCCGCCCCCAATTTGTCCTTTTTGCTTAAGGTTGCTGCCTTGGTTCTTTGGGCTCTTTTCAGGTTCCATATGAAACATAGAATTACTTGTTCTAAATCTACAAAAAATGCCGTTGGTATTTTAATGGAGATTGTATTGAATCTGTAGATCCTGTCAGGTAGAATAAACATTTTAACAATGTTGATTCTGGCAATCCAAGAACATGATATATTTTTCCATTTGTTTTCATTCTCTGTGTTTTCTTCCCTCAGTGACTCATGGTTCTCCCTGAAGAGGTCTTTTATCTCCTTGGTTACACACATTCTTATGTATATTATTGGCTGCTATTGTGAAAGGTATTGAGTCTTTGACTCTCAGCTTGACTATTATTGCTGTATACAAATGTTACTGACTGATATACATTGATCTTGTAACCTGGGACTCAGCTGAATTTATCAATTCTAGGAATCTCTTGCCAGAATCTTTGGAGTCTTCAAGATATAAGATCATATTATCAGCAAAAAGTGATAGTTTGACCTCATTTCCTTCTCTTGTCTGATTGCTCTGGCTAGGACTTTCAGCACTATGTTGAATAGACATGGTAATCATGGGTAACCCTGTCTAGTTCCATATTTAAGTAGGAATGCTTTCAAATATTCTCTATTCAGTATGGTGTTGACTGTGGGTTTGTTGTTTATTTGTTTTTAATTTTGAGGTATATTCCACCAATGCCTGTTTTGTTAAAGAGTTCTTATCATAAAGAGGTGCTGAATTTTGTCAAATGCTTTCTCTGCCATCTATTGATGATCATGTGGTCTATGTTTTTATTTGTGTTTATGGGGTGAATCACATTTATAGATTTGCATGTGTTGGACCATCCATGCATTGCTGAAATGACACTTACTTGGTCATGATGGATTATTTTTTTGATGTGCTGCTAAATTTGTTTTGCATATGTTGTTGACAAAAAACTTCCTTTAGATTAAAGAATACACAAAGGCTGAAAGTAAACAAATGGAGAAGAATATTTCATGTAAATGGTAACAAAAAGAGCTAAAGTGGCCATACTTATTATACCAGGCAAAATATACTTTGTCAGAAACTGTCATCAATGTAGATAAAAAACTATATTGTATAATGTAAAAAGTGTCAACATACCAGAAATATATAATAAGTCTATCTGCATGCAATATCAAAGCATTTAAATCCATGAATATGTGAACATAAAAGAATACATAGTAACACAATAATATTAGATTTCAATATCCCATTTTCACTCATGAATAGAGCATGAATAGAAAAAATTCAATGCCTTTCATGACAAAAACACTCAATAACCTAAAAAAAGAAGGAAATTGCTTCAACATAATAAAGGTCATATATGAAAAGCCCAAAACAAACATTAAACTTAACAGTAAAAAATGGAAAGCTTTTCTTCTAAGATCAGAAAGAAGGTAAGGATGCCTAATCTTGCCTCTTTTATTCAATATAATACGGGAAGTCCTAGTCAAATCAATTAAGCAGAAAAAAAATTGAAAGGCATCCATATTAGAATGAAGAAGTAAAATTATCTCTGTTCACTGATGGCATGATCCTTTTTTTCTTTTTTTCAGATTAATATGAGAGTACACATGATTAGGTTACACTGTTGGATTTGTTAGTAAATTTCAAATTGAGCCCTTAACCCAGAGGCTGTGCTGTATATCCTTACATTGTGCCCATGAAGTAAGAGCTTACCAATTGCCCTCCCTCTTCCCCTTTCCTCTTTCCATCCTCCCCCACTTGAATTCAATTTTGTTTTTCTCTCATGTGGAGGTAGAGTTGTTTACCTATTGGTTACAAATTAGTGTTGAGTACATTGGATACTTGCTTTTCCATTCTTGTGGTACTTTACTAAGAAGAATGTTCTTCATCTCCATCCAGCTTAATACAAAACATGTAAGATCTCCATCTTTTTACAGTTTAATAGTATTCTGTGGTATATATATGCCACGTTTATTAATCCATTCATGAGCAAATGGGCACTTGGGTTGATTCCACATGTCAGTGACTGTGAATTGAACTGGGATGAACATTCTAATGCAAATTTCCTTATGAACAAATGATCTTATGTCTTCTTGGAAGATACCTACCCAGAAGAAATAAATGGAATTAAATGGAAGGTCTACTTTTAGCTCTTTGAGGATTCTCCATTCCTCCTTCTATAGAGACTGTATTAATTTGCAGTCCCATCAGCAATGTAAAAGTGTTCCCTTCTCTACATATCCACACCAGCATCTACAGCTTTGGGACTTTGTGATGTGGGCTATTCTTACAGGGTTAGGTGATATCTCAGGGTAGTTTTGATTTGCATTTCTCTGATGATTAGGAACATTGAGCATTTTTTCATGTATTTGTTGGCTATTCCTCTGTTTTCTTCAGAGAAGGTACTATTCATGTGTCTTGCCCACTTAAACACAAGATGGTTTGCTCTTTTCTTGTTGATTAGTTTAAATTCTCTGTAGATTCTAGTTATCAGCACTGTCAGATTTGTACCATGCAAATATCTTCTCCCATTCTGAAGGTTGTCTGTTTCCTTTAGTTGTTTTCCCCTTAGCTCTGCAGAAGCTTTTTAGTTAGATCATGTCCCATTTATTTATTTTTGGTGTTGCGGCAACTGCCCACAGGTCTTCTTAATAAAATATTTTCCCAGGACAACTTTGTCAGAAGTTATTCCCACACTTTCTTCTACAATTTTTATTGTTTCTTATCATAAATATAAATCTTTTATCCAGTGAGTCAATTTTTGTGAGTGGTGAAAGGTGCAGGTCCAGATTCATTCTTCTACATGTGGCTGACCAGTTCTCCCAGCAACATTTTTAAATTCTTTTCTCCAGTGTAAAATTTTGTTTGGTTTATTGAAGATCAAATAGTGATACATGGCGGTTTCCATCTCCAAGTTCTCTATTCTATTCCAAAGATCTATATCTCTATTTTTGTGCCATTATCATGCTGTTTTGATCACTGTAGGCTTGTAGTATAATCTAGGTTCTGATAATGTGATGCCTCCAGATTTATTTTTGTTTCTTAGAATTGCATTGGCTAGTCTGGTTTTTTTTCCAGTTCCAGATGAAACAAAGTACTATTTTGTCAAATTCTTCAAAGTATGATGTTGGTGCTTTGATGGGTATTACATGAAATCTGTAGATTGCTTTAGGTAGTATGGATATTTTAACAATGATAATTCTTCCCAGTCATGAGCATGGAATTTTCTTCTGTTTGTTAATGTCTTCTGCTATTTATTTATTTTTGAGACAGAGTTTCACTTTATCACTCTCAGTAGAGTGCCATAGTGTCATAGTTCACAACAACCTCAAACTCTTGGGCACAAGTGATCCTCTTGCCTCAGCCTCCCAAGTAGTGAGGCCTACAGGTTCTCAACACAATACCCAGAAAGTTTTTCTATTTTTAGTAGAGACTGAGTCTCATTCTTGTTCAGGCTGGTCTCTAACTCCTGAGCTCAAGTAATCCACCCGCCTTGGCCTCCCAGAATCCTAGGATTATAGGCATGAGCCACCACACCTGGCCTATCTTCTGCTATTTTTATTCTCAAGATTTCATAGTTACCTCTGTAGAGATCCTTCATGTCTTCCCAGATATTAAATTTTCTTTGAAGATACTATAATAGGTATTCTGTCTGTGATTTGATTCCCAGCTTGACTCTTGTTGGCATTTAGGAAGGCTACTGATTTGTGGACATTGATTTTGTATCCTGAGTTATTGCATTCCTTAATCACTTCCAAGAGACTTATAGCTGAATCCCTAGAGGTTTGTTTTTTTTTTCTGAATATAAGATTATATAATAGCAATGAGCAAGAGTTTGACCTCCTCTGTCCCTATCTGAATACCCTTAATATTCTTTTCTTGCCTGATTGCATTGGGTAGAACTTCCAGGACCAAGTTAGTAGCAGTGGCAATAGTGAACATTCTTATCTGGTTCCAGTTCTAAGTGAAAATAATTTCAGTTTTACTTCATTCAATATAATATCGGCTGTGAGTTTGTTGTTGATGGCCTCTATCAGTTTAAGAAATGTTCTACTTATGCCTATTTTTTAAAGTGTTCTTGTCAGAAAAGGATGCTAGATTTTATCAAATGCCTTTTCTACATCAACTGAGAGAATTTTATGGTCTTTATTTTTTATTTTATTTATGTGGTGAATTACACTTAAGGATTTACATATCTTGAACCAAACCTGCATCCCTGGGATAAAGCCCACCTAATCATGATGTATAATTTTTTAAGGTATATTTTTTTCTGTTTGCTAGGATTTTATTGAATATTTTTGTAGGTATGCTCACTGATGTTATCAGTTGATAGTTTTTTCTTCTTTGTTGGGTCTTTTCCTGGTTTTGGTATCATGATATTTGCTTCATAGAACATGTTGGGGAGGATTCCTTGCTTTTCTGTTTTGGAATAGACTCTGCAATATAAGTATGAGTTCTTCTTTGAAGGTTTGGTAGAATTCTAATGTAAAACCATGTTGTCTAGGGCTTTTCTCTTTTAGAAGATTTTTTATTGTTGTTGCCATTTAGGAGCTTGATATTGGTCTGTTCAAACTTTCTAATTTGTTCACTGGTTCAGTTTAAGACATGGCATGATTCCAGGTATTAGTTCATTTCCTCCACATTTTCAAATGTCTGGGCATAGAGTTTTCTGTAGTAATCAGTGATGATCTTTTGTATCTTTGTGGTATCTGTTGTTATTTCCCCTTTTTCATTTCTGCTTGAGGTTATAAGAGATCTTACTTTTCTGTTTCTAGTTAATGTGGTCAAGGGTTTGTCAATTTTATTAGCCTTTTTGAAGAACCAAACTTTTGTTTTGCTGATCTTCCAAATGGTTCTTATGTTCTGTTTTATTTAATCCTGACATAATTTTGGTTATTTCTTTTCTTCTGCATGATCTTATATGTAGAAAATTCTAAGATTACACAAATAGGAAAAAGAGCTGTTAGAACTCATAAAAAATTCAGCAAAGTGCAAGGATATACCTATATACCAAAAAAAAGAGAAATAACATCTCTCTTTATTTCTATTTCTATACAATGATAAATTTCTATTTCAATGATATTTCTATACAATGATAAATACCTGACAAAGATATTAGGCAAACATCTCACTTAAAATAGCATCAAAAAATAAAATACTTAGAAATAAAGTAACCAAGGATGCAAAAAGCTTACACATTGAAAACTACAAAATATTGCTGAAAGAAATTAAAGCATAAACAGGTGGAGAGACCTTACTATGTTCATCAACTATAAGACTTAGTATTGTCAATATACCCATACTACCCAAAGAGATCTACAGATTTGGTGCAATTCCTATCAGAATGCCACAGGAATTTTTTGCAGAAATAAAAAAGAATTCTTAATATTCATATAGAGCTGTGAGGGACTCCAAATAGCTAAAACAATTGAATAAGAATAAAATTGGAGGCTTCACATTTCCTGAATTCCAAACTTATCATAAAGACAGACATACAAGCCAAGAAAACAAAATAGAAAACCCCAAAATAAACCCACACATATTTGGTCAAATGATCTTTCACAAGGGTGCCAAAACCGCACAATAGAGAAAGGACAATCTTTTCAACAAATGGTGATGGGAAAACTGTACATATACACACACAAGGCTGAAATTATACCATACATAAAAATCAATTCAAAATAGATTAAAGACTTAAATGTAGGACCTGAAACTATAAAACTCATAAAAAAAATACAGTAGAAAAGCTTCATAACATTGGTCTTGGCAATGCTTTCTTGGATATGATACTAAAAGCACAGGCAACAAAAGCAAAATTAGACAAGTGGGACTACATTAAACCCAAACACTTCTGTGCAGTAAGGAAACAATCAACACAGTTAAAAGGCAACCTATGGAATAAAAAATATTTGCAAAACATTTATCTGATAAGGGGTTAATATCCAAAATATATAAGGAACTCCTAAAATTCCATAGTACAAAAACAAATAACCTAATTTAAAAATGGGAAAAGGAATTGAATAGAAATTTTCCCAGAAAAGACATACAAATGGCCAAGAAGTATATGAAAAGATGTTTTGTATCACTAATCATCAGGGAAATGCAAATCAAACCCAAAATGAATTATCACATTATGCCTTCTAGGATTTCTATTATTGGAAAAAAAAGAAAGAAAGAAAAGAGGTGTTCGTGAGATTGTGGAGATTTTGAAACCCTTGTGCACTGTTGGAGAGAATAAAAAATAGTGCTGCCACCTCTGAAAACAGTATGAAAATTAATAAAAAACAAAACTACTGTATGATCTAGTAATCCTACTTCTGGATATATACTCAAAAGAATTTAAAATAAGATCTCAAAGAATAATATTATTCACAATAACCAAGAGGTGGAAATAACCTAAATGTCCAACAGTGGATAAATGGATAAACCAAATGTGGTATATATAAATTTAACAAAATCTTTAAAAAGAAAGAAACCTCATCACATTCTACAACATGAATGAACCTTCAGGACAATATGCTAAGTGAAATAAGCCAGTCACAGATGGAATGTATATGATTCTACTTACATGCAGTATCTAAAGTAGTCCTATTCACAGAAGTAGAAAATGTAAGAGTGCTTAACAGGAAATGTGAAGATTCTGCTCTATGGGTATAGAACTGCAATCATGAAATACAAAAACATTCTAGAGATCTGCTGTACAAAAATGGGTGAGTAGTTAACAATACTATACTGTACATATACAAATTTGTTAAAAGTAGATCTCATGTTATATGTTTTATACCACAATAAAAAGACAGACAAATAAGTTTGGCACCCATTGCACAGTGGTTACGGTGCCAGCCACAAACAAGGCTGGTGGGTCTGAACCCAGCCCAGGCCAGCTAGAGCAACAATGACAACTGCAACAACAACAACAACAACATAGTCAAGTATTGTGGTAGGGACCTGTAGTCCCAGCTACTTGGGAGGCTGAGGCAAGAGAATCACTTAAGCCCAAGAGTTTGATGTTGCTGTGAGTTGTGACGCCACGGCACTCTACCAAGGGTGCCATAGTGAGACTATGTCTCAAAAAAAAAAAGATAGACAAATAGAGAAAACATGATGGGAAGACCATAGTTATTTAGCAGAAAACCTCCATAACTTTGGAATATTCAGCAATTACTTTCTCCTAGTGCTCCCAACCAATGAGTCTGCATAGCTTGTGTACTAGAGTTAAACCTTTCCTGCCCAAAATAGAACTCTTCTAATAGGCAATCTTTGCTTGAGGGTTCCCCTTAGCATGGTTGAGATTTTCTCAGAGTTGCACTACAGTCACAGGCTCTTCCTTCCCAGCTTCCTCCTTTCTCTCAAAGTGTCCTATCCTGAATTATAAGTTAGAGCCTGCCCTGTGCCCCCCACCTATTCCTGCTCCACAGGTGTTCTTCTCAATGAGCCAAAAGTACATCTAATTCAGCCTTGGCATTGGCTTCTCAAAGATGGAACTAAATACTGAACAACAATTAAAAAATTATTCACAGGGGGAGAGGGTCAAGATGGCCGACAGGTACCAGCCTCCTACAGAAGCTCCCGTCCAGAGGAAAGGATAAAGTCCAAAAAATACCCAACAAAGTCGAAGACTGGAAGCCCAGCCGAGAGAGAAGAGTGATATTGGCAGGACACCTCTTCTGAGGCAGGCGGCAACTCCTGGAAGGCAATCTACAGGTACATAATACACCCCATAGGAAAAGTGTCTGTCTCCTCCCCTAAGAAAGGTGTGTTTTTCCTTTGTTTCCTCTTCAACTGCTCCTCTGAGTCTCCTACAGGTGATCGATGAACTGAGGACCTGTTCTCTCACTCCACAAGTGAGAGTTGCCGACAGGGAAGTCTCCTACCCTGGAGGGACCCTGCTTAGACTCCGAGCACCCTTCCCCAGGCAGAAAAGTGGAACTGGCATTCACACTGCCATTTTGAGTTTCCAGTCCACCCTCCCCCCATTGCCCACAGAGACAGCTAGAGGACACCCAAGAGCAGCATCCATCCACCCTTTCGAGACCTAGCCCTTGTCCCAGATCTTCACTGGGAGAACTGCTTGATCCACGCTTCCTGTGTGCAGACTGATCCCGCCAGCCAGAGCATTCTGTGCTCAGCTGTCTCCCCAGCTGCTGTCCCCTCTTCCTGGGGCTTTGGTGGCCCTCACCACAACTGACTCCTCCCGGGAAGGACTGCACCACCCCGCTAGCCGCTAGCCGCGTGTCCACCTCCCAGCGCCTTGGCAGCCCACAACTGCAACTGACTCCTCCTAGGGAGGGCTGCATCGCCCGGCCCACTGTCCCCGCTTCCTGGGGCCTTCACTGCGCATGCCCAGGAGTCAACTAGAAGAAGTCACTGGCAGACCGGTTTTAAGGACGGGTCTCCAAAGGTGTAAATTCAGCATGAGGCGGAATCAGCAGAAAAACTCTGGTAATCAGAATAACCAGAATAGATCAACTCCCCACCCCCCAAGGAATGATGGGACAGACACAATTGAAGATCCATTCCATAAACAGATGTCTGAGATGTCAGAAATTGAGTTCAGAATCTGGATAGCAAATAAGATCAACAGAACGGAGGAAAGGAGGGAACTAGAATTTCAAATTATTCAAAAGCTGTCTCAGGAATTCAATGATTTGATTTCAAAGATAAAATGACCAAAGATTACAATACACTGAAGCAAGAGGTTGCATCCCTTAAAGATCTGAAGATTATAGTTGAATCCCTTGTTCAGAGAGTGGACCAGGTAGAAGATAGGATCTCTGACACTGAAGACAAAGACTTTGAATGCGCCCAATCATCCAAAGATCATGATGAATGGAGAGAAAAAACAGATCACTTGCTCAGAGAGCTCTTGAATAATTCGAAGAAAACTAATATTCATCTCATAGGAATCCCTGAAGGTGACGAGGTTGCTTCATAAAACACAGAGGCTCTCCTTCATGAAATTATGAAAGAGAACTTTCCAGATATGCCAAGGAATCCTGAAATTCAGATAGCAGACAGCTTCAGAACCCCAGCACGACTCAACTCAAACAAACTATCCCCCAGGCATATCATAATCAACTTCACTAAAGTTAACATGAAAGAGAAAATCCTGAAAGCAGCTAGACATAAGAAAACATTAATTTACAAGGGAAGAATATTAGAATGACTGCAGATCTCACTGCCGAAACCTTTCAGGCTAGAAGATGGTGGTCACTGACCTTCAACCTCCTAAAACAAAACAACTTTCAACCCAGAATCCTGCATCCAGCTAAACTGAGTTTCATTTATGATGGAGAATTTAAATACTTTAACGACATTCACATGTTGAAGAAATTTGCCATAACTAAACCAGCCCTCCAGGATATTCTCATACCTATCCTCCATAATGACCAGTGCAATCCTCCACCACATAAATAAACCCACCCAGAAAACTTTGATTAAATTCCAATCTCCACAGTGACAAAAGGAAGTCCACTGGAATTTCAAAAAACTAGATACCCAAGAGTATACCAGGCTTATCAATAGTCTCAATCAATGTGAATGGCTTAAATTGCCCTCTAAAGAGGCACAGGCTGGCTGACTGGATACAAAAACTCAGGCCAGATATCTTCTGCATCCAAGAATATCATCTTACTGTAAAAGATAAATATAGACTCAGGGTGAAGGGATGGTCATCTATATTCCAGGCTAATGGAAAGCAGAAAAAACCAGTTGTTGCTGCAGTTCTATTCGCAGATGCAATAGGCTTTAAACCAACAAAAGTGAGCAAGGACAAAGATGGTTACTTTATATTTGTTAAGGGTAATACTCAATACAATGAGATTTCAATTATCAATATTTATGCACCCAACCAGAATGCACCTCAATTTATAAGAGACACTCTAACAGACATGAGCAACCTGATTACTCCCAGCCCCATCATAGTCGGAGATTTTAATACCCCTTTGGCAGCGCTGGATAGATCCTCCAACAAGAAGCTTAGTAAAGAAATCTTGGATTTAAACTTAACCATTCGGTATTTGGATTTAACGGACATCTACAGAACATTTCACCCTAATAAAACTGAGTACACATTTTACTCATCAGTTCACGGAACATATTCCAAAATCAACCACACATTAGGTCACAAGTCTAACCTCAACAAATTTAAAAGAATAGAAATTATCCCTTGTATCTTCTCAGACCACCATAGAATAAAAGTTGAACTCAGCAACAACAGAAATCTGCAGACCCAAACAAAAATGTGGAAGCTAAATAACCTTATGCTTAATGACAGTTGGGTCAGAGACGAGATCAAGAAGGAAATTACCAAATTCTTGGAACTAAATAACAATGAAGAGATGAGTTATCAGAACCTCTGGGATACCACAAAGGCAGTCCTTAGAGGGAAATTTATAGCACTGCAAGCCTTCCTCAAGAAAACGGAAAGAGAAGAAGTTAACAACTTAATGGGACACTTCAAGCAACTGGAAAAGGAAGAACACTCCAATCCAAAACCCAGCAGAAGAAAAGAAATAACCAAAATTAGAACAGAATTAAATGAAATTGAAAACAAAAGGATTATACAACAGATTAACAAATCAAAAAGTTGGTTTTTGAAAAGGTCAATAAAATAGATAAGCCATTGGCCAACTTAACCAAGAAAAAAAGAGTTAAATCTCTAATTTCATCAATTAGAAATGGTAAAGATGAAATTACAACAGATCCCTCAGAAATCCAAAAAATCCTCCATAAATACTACAAGAAACTTTATTCTCAGAAATATGAAAATCTGAAGGAAATCGACCAATACTTGGAAGCACACCACCTTCCAAGACTTAGTCAGAACCAAGTGGAAATGTTGAATAGGCCCATATCAAGCTCTGAAATAGCATCAACTATACAAAATATCCCTAAAAAGAAAAGCCCAGGACCAGTGGTTTCACCTCTGAATTCTACCAAACTTTTAAAGAAGAGCTAACATCTATACTACTTAACCTTTTCCAAAATATAGAAAAAGACAGAATACTACCCAACACATTCTATGAAGCAAACATCACCTTGATCCCCAAACCAGGAAAAGACCCAACAAGAAAAGAAAATTATAGACCAATATCACTAATGAATATTGATGTGAAAATATTCAACAAGATCC
>NW_003852514.1:1932645-1957271 GCF_000181295.1 Otolemur garnettii | reverse complement strand
AAAACTACTTTGAGATATCATCTAACGCCAGTAAGATTAGCCCATATCACAAAATCCCAAAATCACAGATGCTGGAGGGGATGTGGAGAAAAGGGAACACTTCTACACTGCTGGTGGGAATGTAAACTAATACGTCCCTTTTGGAAAGTCATATGGAGAACGCTTAGAGATCTAAATATAGATCTGCCATTTGATCCTATAATTCCTCTGCTAGGTATATATTGAGAAGACCAAAAATGACATTACAATACAGATATCTGTACCAGAATGTTTACTGCAGCCCAATTTACAATCACTAGGTCATGGAAGCCCAAGTGCCCACTGACCCATGAATGGATCAATAAATTGTGGTATATGTACACCATGGAATATTATGCAGCCCTAAAGAAAGATGGAGACTTTACCTCCTTCGTGTTTACGAAGGAGGATGGAGCTGGAAAATGTTCTTCTTAGCAAAGTATCTCAAGAATGGAAGAAAAAGTATCCAATTGTACTCAACCCTATTATGAAAGTAATTGTTAACTATTATAGAAAAGCTATAATCCAAATGGAGTCCAAGAATATCGGGAAAGGGGTGAGGGAAGGGAGGGAAGGGGGGAGAATGGGTGAAGCGAGGGTGATTGCAGGGATCACACCTACGATTTTTCCTATAAGGATACATGTGAATCTTTCTAAATGTCTAATTTAAATGTCTTAACACATTATGAGAATGACATGATGGTTATGTTGGCCAACTGGATGAAAGTATTTCAAATTGTATATGAAAACAGCACACTGTATCCCATGATAGAATTAATGTACACAAATATGATCTAATAAAAAAATAAAAAAATAATTATTCATAATACTAGACAGGAATGCGGAGATAATAAATTTTTTAAAGTTTTTAAAAGTGGTCAAAGTTTTTAAAGAGAAAGATGAAAGGTACAAACATAGTACATACATCTATACTAGTCAAGAAGATAATGACATTGACTTTGAAGTCAGACACCATTGAGTTTAAATCCCCAGTTCTACCACTTCCTCTGCAGGGTGACCCTAGACAAAACACATAACTTCAGTTAAGTCTTCTACAAAGCAGAAATAATAACCATCTTATAGAACATTCTGAGTATTATTCCAACAGTAGCATTATCATCATTTGCTATCTACAGAATCCAAATTCCTTAACTAAGCACTGGAACTTCTCACAGTTTCAAATCTCAATTAGCCCATCCAAATTGACAATTCATAATTCCTCCACATTTATGTTTCAGTCAAAACCTAAAATATGCCATCTTAAGAAGAAGAGATATACTTTCCTACTTCCATACCTTTTGTTCATACTTCAGTCCCTGCTATTTCCATAAACCTTCCCTAATTATAAACCCAGAGATTCTGTAGTGTTATAAAATTTTAAGGACCAGCAATCCAAATCCAAAATTCCATGTGGCTGTCTTCCATCTGTAGAAATGCCTTCAGGGATGCAAAAGTCAGTAACTTCCAAATTAACAAAGTCCTCAAACAGATACTTCTGCCCATTAAAAGAGGTACTTTATTTTTAATTCAAATCAGATTCTGTGTAACTTGCTCTTAGTGGAAGTAGTTTTTAATAACTTGAGTCATATGTAATAAGTCATCTTTATAAAAGATTCCAGGATGGAAGCTCACTGATAATCTTTCAATCTAGTCAGGATAGGGTCATTGAAATTCATCTTAGACTAAAAGCCTGTTGTCTCACTGATAATAGCTTCTGTGCTACAAGAACACCAAATACCCACTGTGTTAGCCAACTCATGGAACTGGAACAGATTTCTGCCTCAGTATCTCTACTAAGTACCCCTATTATTTGTTCAGACTAGAATGTTATTCTAAGTTGTGGGTGACTTAGCTGGATTCTGGAAACCTGTTAAATTCCTTCAGTCTTTTCTCAAAGGTTAGAGTTCGTCTCCCTGTGACAGATTTCTTACTGTGAAGAGACTGATAACTTGAAATATAGTTAATAGCTATTATTTATTAAGTGCTAAATTCATTTTATAAATTGCCTCATTTGATTATCAGCACAATATAATATATATGTATTGTTTTAAATTTACTATTGAGGAAACATAAGAACTGAAAGATAAGCAATTTCCCCAAGAATTCATCAGCAAAGCCTCTCTGGAGCTAATATACTATTGCTTTTCTGATTTCAATCTGCTAGCTACCCCTCTACTTGGAAACCTTCCTGGGGCTGCCTTTCTGGTTCAACCTGACATTCTTGGATAACTGTTACCTGAAGAGACCTGAGATCACAATATCCTTTATAAATGGTGTATGACTCCATCCAGGTAATTTCACAAGGGCCAATCTCTGCTACCAGATAAGGGTCCCCAGTACCAGGCCCCCAAATTTTCCTCTCAGCTGAATGCTGAGGGTCTTTCTGTAAAACACCAGTACCATCTCTCCTAAGTTAAAAGAAGAAAAGCTTCCATTTTGTCTGGATACAGTTGTCATTTCTCTTCCCTAAATGTTCTGGACAAGTGATTAGGATCCTGCCACTAATTTACTACATGGCCTTGGGCAAATCACTTAAACCTGTCAGGTCACAGTTTCCTCATCTATAAATTTAGGGTGTTAGACGGGTCCCTTCCAGCCATAAAATTCTGCGAGTTTAAAATCAAACATGAAATCCTGACAGGAAGATTGTAATAAATGTAATAAAACAGTAAAAAAAAAAGAAAAAAAAAAAAAGGAAGGAAGAAAGAAAGAAAGAAAATGGTCTGGTCTACAAGATCTTGATTATTTTATTTTGAGTGTTTGGGGCTATGTTTACATGCTCTTAGAGGCATTTAAAATGAGGACATTTTATAAGGTCAGAAACAAGAAAGCCATCACACACATGATAGTTAAAATGTGGCTCCATGGTCCACAACACCTTCATCATGTATAAATAGAACATAGCATTTACAACCACTTAAACTGTAATATATTTCTTTTGGCTGAGAGGCAATGTTCAACTATATGAGTTTCTGTGAACACTGACTTTTTTCTTTATGTTGTTAGGTAAACTAATGTTGTTTTGCAAAGATATAAGGTCCTTACTCTATTACTGTACTTTTTTAAAATAATTACAATGGCTCTCATTCATGGAGCACCTACTTTTAGGTCTGACTCTATGTTTGGTAATTTACATACATAATCTCTTTCTTGTAAGAAGCCTGAAAAACACGTACAAATATCATACTTCATGCTTAAGAAAATCAGCCTGAAGAGAGTACAGCAACTTAGCTGAGCAACTGTAAAATAAGAAATAAGGATAAGAACCAAGTCTGTCAAACTCTGCTCTGCCATTCTGCCTTGAAAGAATTTAAACAAATGTATTCACTAGCTAAATAATAATAGTAGTTAAGTTTATTGAATCCTTGCTTTTTGACAATCCTCTCAAGACTCCCAGCAACTTCATAGCTAGGCATTACTAGTATCCCCATTTTATAGGCATGGCAACAGCAGCATAGGATTCAATAAACTTAACTATTATTATTACAAGTTAAGTTATTTGTCCAGAGTTCCATAGTTTATAAAGGTCAATGCTTACAAACTCCTACCTGCAAACCACCTAAAACCTGATAGAAGCTCAAGATCTATATTAAAAGTATTCATTTCTTCTCAAGTTTCCAAATTGGTATCTAGGATGATTACATTGGTAAGATAGCGCTTACAGAGTTACAAAGAAATCATGAAATTCTTCCACAGCTACTGCTTTCCACACACCTACATATATACCAAGTGTGTATGTACAGAAGTGACCTCCCAGGCTTATATATATTCCACTATTCCTGTCATCATTTCAATTCTTTCAGTTCCCCGACACTCTGCTAGTTTTTTTATAAAAACTAAACAGGAAAGTTTCTCTACCCAAACCTGTGAGACCAAAATAATAATAATATTTCAAATGATTATCTCAGACTCAGCTGTTTTACCATTTAACATGTACCCCAATGAAAGTGAGTGCTTTAAAAATCAAATGTAAAATAATTTATGAGAGAAAGTATGATAGACTGATCATATGAGATCTTAAAACTTGCATTGTTTCTTATTTAAAATAATTATAAGTTGTCTTTTACTGCCCAAAGAGAATCATAACCAAAATTTTGTCAAAGTAATGAGAAAAAACTTGAAAACGGGGAGCAGAAATAATATGTGGCCAGTTGTAAAATATGTTTTAACTATCATAAAGTTTATGATAAACCTTAATTCCAAATAAACCCCTTGATGTTGTAAACATACATTGTGTTGGAGCACTTAAAAAAATTATACACAGAATCAAATTCTCCATTGCAACATTAATTTTCCATTACCTTTTCAATAGTATCCTATGAAAACAGGCATATAGAAGATGGATACTTTATGATAGCAAAACATGGGAGCCAGTGTAATGAGGTTTGTGTCAATGTTTCCATTTAAACTGCTTTTTCTCAGTAGGTTAATGACTGGACCATAAAAATGCAATTAAGTGAAATCTGGCAAGTGTGTTCTTATTAACATTTTAAAAAACTGAAAAGAAACTAAAAGCAATGGCTGACTCTTTGGAAGAAGAGTTTTAAAATTATTTTGGAGAATAGGTAATGTAAAAGAAAGTTGTATAATAGCTTTGGCAATTAATTTATAAATATGTTTTGGAAGTTCGTTGGCAAATCAATTTAGTCATATATATTTCTATAAAATGATCTATAGACAAAACTATGAAATCCTGAGGAAAGAAACTGCAAAGGATATAAACATGGAAAATATACCACACTCATGGATCCACAGAATCAACATTGTTAAAATGGCTATACTACCCAAAGCAATTTACATATCCAATGCAATTCCCACTAAAATAACAATGCCATTTTTCACAGAGCTAGGAAAAATAGTTCTATTCTTCATATGGAACCAGAAAAGGCTCAAATAGCCAAGGCAACCTTACAAAATAAGAACAATGCAGGAGGCATCTCCTTACCAGACTTCAGGCTATACTACAAGGCTGTAATAACCAAAACATCATGGTACTGGCACAGAAACAGAGAAACAACCTCATGGATCAAACCAGAGAACCCACAGATGAAATCGTCTTCATATTCTCATCTTGTTTTTGACAAATCAGATAAAAATATACACTGAGGAAAAGAACCCCTATGCTGAGAAAACTGAATAGCCACATGTAAAAGACCACAACATGATCCACACCACTCACACCACTTAAAAAAACAATTCATAATGGATAAAAGACTTAAATCTAAGGCAGGGAAAATATAAGAATCCCAGAAGACAATGTTGGAAAAAGATAATGGCCTGGAAAAGAACTTTTTAAGAAAACCTCAAAAGCAATCAAAACAAAAACAAAAATAAACAAATGGGACCTGATCATATTTAAAATTTCTGCACAGCCAGGTACACAATCAATAGAGTAAATAGACACCCCACACAATGAGAGAAAATATTTATGCTATATACATCCGAGTAAGGGCTGATAAGCAGAATCTATAAAGAACTCACACAAATCACCAAGAAAAAGTCAAACATCCCTATTTAAAAGTGGTCCAAAGACATAAAAAGAAACTTTTCAAAGGCAGGTAGTCTTATGGGCAACAAAGTCGTGAAAAAATACTTCAAATCTCTAATCATTAGGGAAATACAAATCAAAATTACAATGAGATATCACTTAATTCCATTGAGAATGGTCAGAAGGGCGTGTGTGTGTGCATGTGTGTGTTTTGAGACACAGTCTCAGCCTAGCTCACATCAACCCCAGACTCCTGGGTTCAAGTGATCCTCCTGCACCAGCCTCCCAAGCAGCTGGAACTACAGGTGCCTGTCATAACACCTAGCTAATTTTTTCTATTTTTAGTAAAGACAGGTGTCACACTCTTGCTGAGACTGATCTTGAACTTCTGAGTTCAATGGACCTTTTTGTCTCAGCCTCCCAGCGTGCTAATAGTATAGGAGTGAACTATGGCACCCAGGTTAAGAATGGATCTTATTAAAAAGTCCCAAAACAACAAATACTGGCATGGATGTGGAGAGAAAGGAACATAGTTGGTGGGACTGCAAACTAGTACAATCTCTATGGAAAATAGCATGGAGAAACCGCAAGGAAGGAAAAGTAGACCTATCATTTGATCCAGCAATTTCACTACTAGGTATTTACCCAAAGGAATAAAAGACATTTTTTCATAAAGACACTTGAACTTGAATGTTTATAGCACCACAATTCATAATTGTAAGAATGTAGGAAACCACCCAAATGCCCATCAATACATGAATGGATTAATTTCTGCATACCATGGAGTACTACTCAGTAGCAGTAGATGATCAAATACAGGTGGGGGGTAGGGGAATGAAGGGGCAGGAGAGGAGAGGATGGAGGGGAAATGGAGGGTCACAGTGTATGGCACACCTCTTGGGGGCAGGACACAATTATTTTTTTTTCAACAAATTAAATCTATGTTTATTTTTAGAAGTCTGAAAGAAAAGAGTAACATACAATTTTTGTTTTTGAGGCTTTCCTAATTTAAAAAGTTAACATTACAGGCCAGGCACAGTGGCTCATGCATGTATTTCCAGAACTTTGGGAGGCCGAGGTGGGCCGACTGCCTGAGCTCACTGAGTTGAAGACCTGAGCTAGAGCAAGACCCATACTCTAGATGTTTGTGTGCACTTTGTTAAGTCTACTTCCCACATACAAGTAAATCTCTGTAAGGTGAGGAGTAATGTGGAAGTTGGCAAGGCTCTTGGAGATGAATTGTGGTCTTACCCCTAGTAGACAAGATCCAGTTCAGAGCCTGTATATATGACTCCATGCTAATTTCCTTCATCATATGCATGGTAATCAAAAAATTCATCAACTTGACAGACTACCACCAATACCCACCAAGAAACCCATGTTCCACAGTGGAATTTCATGCAGCAAGCTCCTCACTGGCCCACTTTGGAATATGTTCACAAACTAGCCCATGAGAATAAACGATTAAGTGCTCAGCAGAAGAGAAAAAGTGTCGCATCGCAGGCCTTCAAGTTAAACTGACAAGATTCAGAATGCCAACAACATGCATACTCAGAAGCAAATGTTATACTTTAATAATAAACACAATGACAGAAGCATTCTCTTATCCTTCTATTAGCAAATACACAGAAGAACAATTACAAAATAGATTTTACTTCAAACCACTGGTTCTTACACCCAGGAACATTTATCAGAATTACATATGGAGGTTTAAAAAAAAATTTAAGTCTAGGCCTGATATTTGGAGGAGGTTACAATGGGGATCATGACATGAGTATTTCTAAAAAGCTCGTCAGGTAGCTTGGATGTTACCTCTGGTTGAATCAGTGTCTAGGTCGAATGAGGGACTTTGGGCAATCGTTTAGGGGTGTGGGGAGCTTTTCTTGCAGGTTTGGTAGAAGTAGCAAAGATCTTGGCCTCTGGCTTTTTGGAGTCTGTCTTGGGTCTTTTTTGGTCAGTAAAAGATTTCTTTCCTTCTCTGCCTCTTCTCTGATTTTTGGCTTCTTTCCTGGAGCTTTACCTGGAGTCTCAGGCTCTGCAGCTTTCACGGTGTCTGAAGCTGGTAAGGCCTTTCTCTTCTTCCCATGAGGTGTAGTGGGACCAGGACTCTTTTTTGAAGACTTCTTTCCTACGGTATGTTTTTGAGTCTCTACATTTTCTTTAGCTGGAGCTGTTCCTATTGGTACCAGCTGTGGAACTTCATCTTCAGAGCCGTTTGTCACTTTAAGTTGGGCTTTGACTCTGCCACGTTTGCCACGTTTTTTCTTCCCATGTCCCGGGCCCTTTTCCTTCTGGGGTCCGGGTTTCTTCACCAGAGCACCACTTTTAGGTGCTGCATCATTTTTTGTTAAGACTGATGAAGCCTGCTGCCTCTTCTTCTTCCACTTTAGTTTTTCAAGACGTCGTCGCGGATTTTTCTTTGTCACTTTTTTCTTAGGAAGATAACGTTTGGTATTTTCATCCCAACTGGTGACAAATGAAGAGAAGATGGGGAGGGCAACCGATCTCTCAGTTTTCACAAACATGAGTTTCACACTCTTCCACTTCTCTGGCAATTTTTCTGAAAGCCCTTTTGTGACAGTAATAATGTTTTCAATGATATGCTCAATCTGCACTGCAGTGTGACCAATGCGTATAGTGCTGCAAGAACCACTTTTAGAGATGTTTAAGACTGTTCCACCTATAGATTCATTGATCTCTGTTGATAAATTCTTGGTTAGAAGATTCACAGCTACTGGAACTTTCTTTCTTTGATAGAAATGTCTCCCAGTGTGTGTGGGTAAAAGCTGCCCAATTCTGGCATCAGTAAGGAAAAAGTCAAAACTACTCATAAGGCTGAGCTTGGCTTCATAGGGTTTATATTCCTTTTTTAAAGTTTGGAGTGGTATAATCCGAGATATGGTTTTAATGCCATGCTTGTTCAAAAGCTTTCTATAGAAACTTCTGTCTGTTCAGGAGTTTTATTGGGTTCATCCTTGGTAAATAAACAGATTTCTTCTAAATCTGATCGAATACCATGAGGCAAGGGCAATCTGACCCTCGGTTCTTTACTTGGAATTTTCCACAATTTCACCATTAAAAATAAATTTTCATTCTCATTCAAAAGGAATCCATTATCGTTTTTCCTGGTCTTGCAATGTGCCAAGAGAGCTTCCACTGCCTTTCGAATTTGATTTTTATCCAGCTGTTTCTCTACGCTCGGAGCCTCTGGAATTGAGGTGGAAGCTGCAGTCGCCTCTGTGCTTGGCAACCGCATGGAAGCTGAGCCCTCCATTTCGCTTTCACCTCGTGCAGGATCCGGGCGCAGACCCCATATGGGACCTTTGTGCTCATGCACAGGACACAATTATAAAAGGGACTTCACCTAACAAATGCAATCAACGTAACTTAATTCTTTGTATCCTCAGTGAATCCCAAACAATAAAAAAAGAATAAATAAGTGATCTACTATTTTTTGTAACAACCTAGATGGAACTGGAGACCACCCTTCTAAGTGAAGTATTGCAAGAATGGAAAAACATGCACTAAATACTAAATTAGAACTAGTAAATCAATACTCATGTGCACATAAGGAAGTAAGCTCAATAGGAATCCAGAACGTAGAACAGGGGGAAGAAGGGGTGGGTTAATTACACATAATGGGTATGATGAACACATTCTGTGTGAAGGGCATTCTTACAACTTTGGAAATGTATAAAATAAACTATGTAACCAAAATGTATATAAACCAGTAATATTCAAAAATTTAAAAAATAAGTAAGATAAAACAAAATTATATCTCTGATAACTGTTAATGGAGTTGGGAACATGGGTTAGAAGTAGAAGATACACGGGTTACGGTGTCAGCTCTGTCACTTGCAAATCTGTGTGATCCAGGCAAGGTATTTAATCTCTCTGCACCTAATGCATCTCATTTTTAAGGTGATTATAAAATGATATAGTTCCTCTATCATAGAGTCTATTTATTCAAAATTGAGCATCTACTGAGAGAACTTATAAACTAGTATTTCTAGAATATGCTTTATTTAAATACAATATTTATTGTATTTGGCTTGGAAATTTCTCAAGCCAAAGTATTACTGATTCTTAGTGATTATGTGTTTTAGGGAGGATTTTTTTTTTTTTTTTGACAACTGATTAATTCTCTAAAATAGTGAGGAAAAAGAGTAGTAAATCATCCCAAATCACATTGCTTGACTATTATAAAACATCTGTTTAGCTTAAATGTGATAAATTAACTTATCTAAACAACAAAAACACCCGATGTTTAATTCAACAAATATTCACTGAGCATCCATTTTACTTAAGAAAGTTGCCAAGAATCATATTGAATATGGTTTGACTGGGAGGAAGGCAAGATGGCTGAATGAAGCCAGCTTTCCACAGAGGCTCACTTCCAGAGGGAGAAATAATGGCCAGAAATAAACCAATAAAGCAGAAGATGGGAAGCTAAGCTGACAGAGAAGATTGATAAGTTCACATCACCCCTGCTGCAACAAGCTGGAACTCCAAGGAAACAAATTTCAGGTACAAAACTCATTCCAAAGAGGACAGGAATCCTTTTCCTCCCCCTAACCCCAGGAGAGTGGCTTGAGACAAGCAGAAAACAGAGGACCTATTGTTTCACCAAAGGGGAGAGAATGACTGAGGGCTGGGACTCCCTCCATGGAGAGATACTGCCCCAAGTCCAAGCAGTCTCTTGCCTGGGCCAAAAGTTGATCTAATATTCTCTCTACTTTCCTGAACTCCCAATCCACCCCTGCCCCCTCTCCTGGAAGTCTGAAATGCTACCCCTTTTAAAATCTGGAACATTTGGCAGATTTCTGCTAGGGCGGGGCACCTCATGAGCTGTGGGGCAGTTGCGCTGAAACTATAACTTTAATAGAGGCGAGGAGTCACAAGGGGAAAGAGACGTGCCCCATGTTGGAAAAAGCATAGCTTGGACCATGCTACCAACCACCCAGACCATGGCCTACTGGCTCTCCGGCTCTGAAGCCCATGGTGAGCAGCCTGTTTCCCCACCAGGCTCCTGTGAACTGCTGCCCAGCCAGTGACTCCTGCCCAGCTCCTGCAAACCAGGTGGCCCCCGAGGCCAGCAACTTGGCCCTCCAGTTTCCTGCCCAGCTCTTGCGGCCCAAAGTCAGGGGTCAGCGGCACCAACCTCTGGTTCCCGTATAGCTCCTATGACCCTTGTGGCCGGTGACAATGCCCTCTAGCTCCCCACCAGCTCCTGTGACCTGCATACAGCAGTACCCCAAATGGGTGGAACCACCCCCAACAGTAGCAGAGCTGCCCCTGACAGTAGTGGTGGCTCCACAGACTCTCCCACTGGGGTCAAACTGAACTGCCAGTGGACATCCCCTGCCTAGATGCTGAAGACCTTTTAAACTCTCCCACCTGATCAGTGTTTGTGTTGACCAGGACAATTGATTTGGAACTCTTGACCTGGGCTAATGACCCAGGTATCCACCAAGGTTGTGTACTAGTTGTGTTGTTGTGGGAGTGTGGGATTCTCCTCTTCCAGTTGTTACCTGTGTGTGGGCAGGGGGGAACGGAGAGTCTTAGTTGCTTATATATCTCCACAGTTGAGATTTCAGTCCAAAGCCACTGATTGACTAGGATTGGACAGAAACTAGCTGAATGCTGGTCAGCGCCATCTAGGACCACCATACCAAGCAGGTCCCCAGAGTTTCAGGTAGTTCTGAATGGGACCTTTGTAAAGCTCTAAGGGAAAAGCCAATCACTAGTCCCAGTTCGTTGGTAAAGAGCTGGTTAATTACAACTCCAGGAGCCCTCAATTCAATTTCACCTTGCCAGCTTCTCTAGCCAAATGGTGAAAAATAATCATGGGGCAGAATAAGTGGAAAAAATCTGGCAACAAGAGTAATCAGAGTAGATGAACTCCCCGAAGGAATGACAAAAGAGACACAACAGAAGATCCCATTCGTAAACAAATGGCTGAGCCATCAGAAATTGAATTCAGAATTTGGATTGCAAATAAGATTAACAGAATAGAGGTAAAGATGGAATTAGAAATTCAAGGAGCAATTCAAAAGTTGTCTCAAGAATTCAACGAATTCAAAGACAAAAATCACAAAAGATTTTGACACATTGAGGCAATAACTTGCAACCCTCAAAGATCTCATAAATACAGTAGAAGCACTTAGTAACAGAATGGAGCAGGTAGAAGAAAGGATCTCTGACATTGAAGACAAAGCTTTTGAACACTCACAAATGCTCAAAGATGAAGAGAAGAAGAGAGCAAAAATGGATCATTCCCTGAGAGAACTGTGGGACCACTCCAAAAGAGCAAACATTTCCTTCATAATAATCCCAGAAGGAGAAGAGGATGGTCCAATAGGCACAGATACTCTATTCCAAGAGATGATGGAAGAGAACTTCCCAAGCATGGCAAGAGACAACGAAATTTAGATAGCAGACAGTTTGAGAACCCCAGCACAACTCAATGAAAATAAAGCATTTTCTAGACACATTGTAATTAACTTTGCCAAAATTAATATGAAGGAGAAAATCCTACAAGCACCAGAGGTAAGATAATCATAACCTACAACGGGAAGAATATTAGAATGACTGCATATCTCTCTGCTGAAACTTTTCAAGCCAGAAGAGGATGATCATTGACCTTCAATCTCCTAAAACAAAACAACTTTCAGCCCAGTATCCTGTTCCCAGCTAAACTGAACTTCATTTATGACGGAGAAGTTAAATACTTTAATGGCATACATATGTTGAAGAAATTCACCATAACCAAACCAGCTCTTCAGGATATCCTCAGACCTATCCCCCATAATGACCAATACAATGCTCTACCACCAAAGTAAACTCATTCTGAAATTCTTGACCAAAACCCAATTTCCACAGTGCTGAAAAGATTCAAAATGTCCACTGGACTTGCAAGAAACTCGACACCCAAAGTATTACCAGGCTTATCAATACTCTCAATTAATGTGAACAGCCTAAACTGTCCTCTTAAGAGGCATAGGTCAGCTGACTAGAAACAAAAACTCAGGCCAGATACCTGCTACATACAAAAATCTCATCTTACCTTTAAGGATAAATACAGACTCAGGGAGAAGAAATGGGCATCTGTAATCCAGGAAAAAGGAATCACAAAAAAGCAGGGGTGGCAATTTTATTTGCAGATACACTAGGCTTTAAACCAACAAAAATAAGGAAAGATAAGGATGGTCACTACGTATTTGTTAAGGGAACAGTCAACAAGATGAGAAGTCAATTATTAACATTTATGCACCCAAGAATGCTCCTCAATTTATAAGGCAGACCCAAACAAACATGAGAAATTTAATATCTTCCAGCACCATAATACTTGGAGATTTTAATACCACTTTGGCAGTGGTGGATAGATCCTCCAATAAGAAACTAAGCAAAGAAATTTTAGACTTAAACTTCATCATACAACAATTGAATTTAACAGACATCTAAGAACATTTCATCCTAACAAAACTGAAATCACATTCTTCTCATCAGCCCATGGAACATCCTCTAAAATTAATCACATCTTAGGTCACAAGTCTAACCTCAGCAAATTTAAAAGTATAGAAATTATTCCTTGTATTTTCTCATATCATCGCACAATAAAGGTTGAACTCACCAATAACAGGTATCTGCATACTCATACAAAGAAATGAAAACTAAATAACCTTATGCTAAATGATAGCTGGGTCATAGATGAGATTATGAAGGAAATTGCCAAATTTTTGGAACAAAACAATAATGAAGATATGAATTATAAGAACCTGTGAGATACTGCAACGGCAGTCCTAAGAGGGAAATTTATAGCATTGCAAGCCTTCCTTAAGAGAATGGAAAGAAAGTAAGTCAATAATTTAATGGGACATCTTAAGCAACTGGAAAAGGAAGAACAGTCTAACCCCAAACCCAGCAGAAGAAAATAAATAACTAAAATTAGAGCAGAATTAAATTAAATCGAAAACAAAAGAATTATTCAAAAGATCAATGAATCAAAAGGTTGGGTTTTTGAAAAATTCAACAAACTGATAAGCCTTTGGCAAACCTAACTAAAAATAGAAAATTAAAGTCCATAGTATCATCAATCAAAAATAACAAAGGTGAGGGCAGCGCCTGTGGCTCAAAGGAGTATGGCGCCCACCCCATATACCAGAAGTAGTGGGTTCAAACCACCCCTGCTTTTTTCTGATTCCTTTTTCCTGGATTACAGATGCCCATTTCTTCTCCCTGAGTCTGTATTTATCCTTAAAGGTAAGATGAGATTTTTGTATGTAGCAGGTATCTGGCCTGAGTTTTTGTTTCTAGTCAGCTGACCTATGCCTCTTAAGAGGACAGTTTAGGCTGTTCACATTAATTGAGAGTATTGATAAGCCTGGTAATACTTTGGGTATTGAGTTTCTTGCAAGTCCAGTGGACTCAGGGATCCAAAAGTAGACCTGCCATTTGATCCTGCGATTCCTCTACTCTCGGGTCTCATCTTGGTGGAGTAGAGTTAGTGACTTGTTTCGGTATAACACTAAAGAAAGATATTAGTTTCTGAGTATTAGGACTAGCAAGATAACCATTAGTGAAATGGGAAATCACAGAACTTCCAAATTATCAACTAAGAAACAAGGTTGTAGGGAAATAAATAGTAATTTCATTAAACAAACAAATATAAGGAATTAAAGAAACAAATCTAATAAAAAGGAACTAGAAAAACAAAGTAAATCATAAAGTAAAAAAGGAAATAATAAAATACAATAGCCGTTTCTATACTAGGTAAATAGGCTACATACTTCCATTAAAATAGACTAGGTTAAAAACTATACCTAAATATATGGTATTTATGAGAAACAACTTTTCAAAAATTATAGAAAAAGAAAAGGTTGAAATAAAAAGGAAAAAAAGCTACTATTAAAGTGCAAACAAAAAGCAGAAATAGTAACATTAATTGTCAACAGGCAGGTGGCACCCATAGCTCAGTATGAAGGGCACCAGCCACATACATGGAAGCTGGCAGGTTCAAACCCAGCCTGGGCCAGCTAAACAACAATAACTACACAACAAAAAAATAGCAGGACTTCGTGGCAGGCACCTGTAGTCTCAGCTACTTAGGAGGCTAAGGCAAAAGAATTGCTTAAGCCCAAGAGTTTGAGGTTGCTATGAGCTGTGATGCCACAGCACTCTACCCAGGGAGACAGCTTGAGACTATCTCAAAAAAGAAAAAAAAGAAAGAAAGAAAGAAAAAATATTCAACAGGCAAAATTTAAGTGTAAAAGTGTTAAACATGACAAAGAAAGGCATTATGCACGATCATAGGCATAATTTTTGAGAAAGGTTTAACTTCAAAAATATATAACATAAAGACTAAATAATGTAAATGTTAAATTAGTGAAGCAAAATAACATAGAAATTAAATAAACAAAAGAAAATAAATAAAACAAAAGCTAATAAACTGATAAACCAGTCAGAGAGATTAATACCCATCTTTCAAACTATCATAGTTAACACATTAAAAATATGTACATGTATAGAAAAAAATGAGTTGTATAATTGACAGAAAAATTAATATAATCAACAAGTAAGATTTTATATAAATATTTACATAAAACATTTTATAAAGTAATATACTTGAACCAAAAAAAAAAAAAAATAAAGCATAATAAAAGTTGACAAATATAGACATAATGTTTGGAAAATTGATATATATTTTCTAAAATAATCCCCAGATCAGAAAAGCAATGAAAACTATAATTACTAATTATCTATGAGACAATAAAAAAGAGACTACTGCAGATAAAAAACTTTTAGGACACAGATAAAATCTTACTAATAGAAAAATGTATAGCCCTAAATGTCATTTTTTAAAAATAAAAACTGAAAATAATGGACCCAAGTATATATTTTAAAATTTTTTAAAGTAAAGCCATAAAATAAACCAGATAAAAGTAGAATGTGTAAATTAAGAAAGAAAAAAGCTGAAAAATATGATGAAATAATTCAAAAATTTGCCCTTTGCTAGGGATAATAAAATGCATAAATTCTCAGAAGTATGATGAGAAGAAAACAGAAAGAACTAAAATGGGCTAGGAAAAAATGAAGAGACATAACAGAGACAGAGGAAATTAGAAAAATGCATAAAAATATTGTATGGAACTCTATGACAATTATTTTTATTTTTATTTGAGATTAATATGAGGGTACAAATGATTAGGTTACATTGTCTGCATTCCTAAGGTAAAGTTCAAGTTGTAGTTGAGCCCTTCATCATGGCATGAGAGAAAAACACAAGTATATTCAAGTGGGGTCAGAGGAGTATGATGACATTTTTGAAAACCTAAAATATATGGATAATTTCCTGGAATAACACAAATTATCAAAACTGATAAAAGTAGAGAAAATGAATATATAAACCACTTCTTAATGATAAAGATATCAAGACTATTAAAACCTTATTTGCTAAGGCACTAGGCCCAGACAGACCACAGTTGAACCCTCCAATTTTTGAAAGATTTCTAACTCCAATGTTATTTAAAGTATTCCATATTATAGTAAAAGACAAGAAGTTTTCTAATTCACTCTTTAAATATTAAACTAGCAAAATCTAATAAAATCAAAACCAGAAAATCACAGTCCAATTTCACTACTGAATTTATGAGCAGATGTCAATAGAACATTATCAAACTGAATCAATATAGATAATATTCCAAAAGAATAAGGCACTATAATCAGGTAGGGTTTATTTCAGGGAGCCAAAAATGACGAATAAATACAAAAACAAATTAATTTCATCAAAACCTTAAATAAAAACTATATGTCTATATAATTCTATAAGTGGCACTTATTTCAGACTATTTGATTAGATAAAAAATAAAAACATATGCCTATCAGATGCAAACATTGTAACCTATCTTTGTACCCTCAATTAACCTGAAACAACAAAAAAAAATGAAAAAATAAAAACATATTCAAAGATGAATACCTAATTGAGAAAATATTGATATAAAAAGAATCTCCATTTATTATTAAGAAAATGCATAAATAAGCAAAAATAGGTGAATAGAAAATGCAACCAATAAACATAAAGAGATTTGAACTTAGTATAGCATTGTTATTAAATATTTTTTCCTTTCAATTTCCAATTTTGTTTAATTTCCAACATTATAAAAGGTGATGATATCCACTATTAGAGAAAAAGTAAGAGGTAACACAAGGGACAATTTCATACACTGTTGGTGAAAATGTGAACTGCTGCTATCTTTTTGGAAATAAGTCCAGCAATTACAGTAGTTCCCTCTTATCTATAAGGGATATGTTCCAAGAAATCCACTGGATGCCTGAAACAGGGGTTAGTACTGAAGTCTATATGTACTATGTTTTTTCTAGCTGGTAACTCAGATGGATCCTACACTTAATAGTAGACTAAAAGGCAAGTAGTATATTCGAACCATGGATATGCTGAGCAAAGAAATTATTCACATCCTAGGTGGGATGGAGTGGGACAGCCCAACATTTGCTATTCAGAATGATGCTCAGTTTAAAACTAATGAATTGCTTCAATTGAAGCTACTGGGATCTGATCAAACTAAAAAGCTTGTGCATAGCCAAGAGCACAGTAAGTAAAGCAAGCAGACAGCCTTCAGAATGGGAGAAGATATTTGCAGGTTATGCTTCTGACAAAGGTCTGATAACTAGAATCCACAGAGAGCTCAAACTAATCAATAAGAAAAGGACAAATAACCCCGTTCCTATGTGGGTAAGAGACTTGAACAGTAACTTCTCTGAAGACAGGTGCATAGCTTACAAACATGAAAAACTTTCATCATCTTTAATCATCAAGAAAATGCAAATCAAAACCTCTTTGAGATATCATCTAACTCCAGTAAGATTAGCCCACATCACATAATCCCAAAATTACAGAAGGTGGGGATGTGGAAAGAAGGGAACACTTCTATACTGCTGCTGGGAATGCAAGCTAATACGGTCTTTATGGAAAGAAGTTTGGAGAATACTCAAGGAACTAAAGTGGACCTACCATTTGATCCTGCAATTCCTCTATTAGGTATATACTCAGATGATCAAAAATCACTTTACAACAAAGACATTTGCACCAGAATATTTATTTCAGCCCAATTCATAATTGCCATGTCATGGAAGCAGCCCAAAGGCCTATCAGCCCAAAGGCCTATCAGCTGCAAAAAAGATGGAGACTTCAAATCTTTTATGTTTAACTGGATGGAGCTAGAACATCTTTCGTAGTAAAGTATCTCAAGAATGGAAAAAGAACTATCCAATGTATTCAATACTACTATTAAATCAACACATACACATTCATACAAATGGTAAAACATTAAATATATAGTCCAGGAAGAAGGAGGAAAGAGGAGGGAAGGCAACGGGGGAGACCAGGAAGAGGGAGGGTATTTGGAGGGACCTCACCTAATGTGTATAATGCAATGATAATTTGAAAATTGTTAAGAATAAAGTATAAATGCCTTACCACAACAAATAAGTAAGTGGGAGATAGTTATGTTAATCAGTTAAATGTAAGCATTCACATTGTATATCAAATCAGCACATTATACCCCATAATTGCATTAATGTATACAGTTGTGATTTAATAAAGAAAAAAAATAAAATTTTCCATCAGATGTTTTCAGGTAACAGTTGACCATGGGTAACAAATCCATAGAAAGCAAAACTAAATAAGGAGAGGCTACTGTGGTTTCTTCCATTCCTTAGTCATAATAATCCCACTCTTATTAATCAACTTTATAGATATAATAGCCACATCTTTTGATATATAACAGACTGTTTATTGTACCATTTCTTATAATGTCAAACAAAAAATGGAAACAATATACTATCCATCAATTGGGGACCACATCATGTTTTGTCCAAGTCATGAAATAGTATGCAGCCATAAAAAAGAATGTGGTCATAGAAAGAGAAATTCCCAAAATGAACTGGATACAGAATTATTAACTATTCTTTACATTTATCAAATATAATAAAGGAAATTATAATTCTTTTTTTATAATTTATTTGATTACTGATGAAATTTAAAATGTTATTTTAAGTTCTTATTAGCCATTTGTATTTTCTTTTGTATTAATCATCTCAGTGTTGCTTGTTTTACTGTTAAGATTTTCATAATTTCCTTATTAATTTGCAAATTGTGTTATACATAAGAATTCTTTAACTATAAAATCATGTTATAAATATTTTATATACTACACAATAGTTTATATATTTCTTACATACAAACGTTGCACATTTTTAAATAGTTATATCTATCAGTAATTTAATTTTCCTTTGTATTGGACTTAAAATGCACTCTCTTGCCCAAAGAGTATATGTTTTTCCTTCTATTACTCAAGTACTTGTAAAGTTTTATATATATTTTTTACATGTAAATCTCTAATCCTTTTGTAGTTTATTTCAGTGGATTAAGTGTGTTAGGAATCTGACTATCCTCACTAAAGTAGGGTTTGTGCCTATAACAGTAGACAGTAGCTCCGGGAAGGAGGCCAGACACAACCAAGCAGTATTCTTGAGGGAAGCCAGCAGTAAAAGAAACTAGCTATGAAAAGCTGGCCCATGGAACAACAGTTTCCCTCATATACAGAGAATAAAACAATCAGAGAGAAATTTTGCTACTTGGATGTTCCAGATTTCCAACTTCTTCCAAATTTCTTAGTCACTCATCTAAATTTATGCTATCCAACCTTTCAACTTTAGATTTGAAGGAAGGATCCTAACTTCAGAGAATGCCAACAGGACCCAGTTATAATCCAACCACACTATTTTTTTGGTAAATATAAGGTCAGAAAAAATGTTTTTAATTTAAGAATGAATAAATATAAAAAGATAAAATAATATCCATAAAAATATTTTATCCTATAAATGGAAATAAATATAACATGTAGGGGAGAAAGAGCATATTTTTAACATAAACATAGAACACAGATAAATTTTAGAAAGCATTTATTTATGCTTTCATGAAATTAAAGAAAACACTCTGGATACTCTAACAAAAGTAAAGATGAAGTAATAAAAAACACTTCACCGAAAAGAAAATTAATGGATTCACTAAAAGAAAGTAAGGAGAAAGAAATGCCTTAACAGAATCTAAAATTTCACTAAAACTTGTAAAAGTTAGAATAGATACTGGATAAAATGTCCTAAGTCATAATGAAAACTAGACAGGAAAAAAAATATTAAAATGACAAAAAAGGAAAACAAATTATGGAAGACATAAAATGTAGGTTGAACAAATTTTAGTAAAAACAGAAAATTAAATGAAACAAACCATCTAATGCTGCCTGAGAAACTGTCCTTAAAAGTACAGCTTATTATTATTGTCATTGATCAACTCTTGGAAGGATGAAGAAAGAAGAAAAAGCATCAGCTAGTTTTACAAACTGCAATTACTCTGAGTAGTAACAAAAATTTTAACTTGGAAAGCACATTTTGGCCACTAAGAAATTTCAATTCCTAATTAAACATCATCTTCCTTACAAGTTAAGTAGATGCACTGATAAGAAAGAAACAGTGTATTTGTTAGTCACACTTATGAGAAAAGAAACCTATGAGAGGAAAGTGGCTTTTTTTTTTTTTTGAGACAGACTCTCATTTTGTTGCCCTCAGTAGAGAGCTGTGGCATCATAGCTCACAGCAACCTCAAACTCTTGGGCTCAAGCGATCCTCTTCCCTAACGCTACCAAGTACCTGGGACTACAGGTACCCACCACAATCCCTGGCTATTTTTTTTAGAGATGGGGTCTCATTCAGGATGGTCTTGAACTCCTGAACTCAAGCAATCCACCCACCTCGGATTTTGAGAGTGCTAGGGGTATAGGAATGAGTCATCATGCCTGGTGGAGAGTAGCTTCTGATGTGACTTGTGAAGAAAAGCAACAGACTCAGGTCTAATGGATAAGATTCTGTGGGTTGAGAATGCTTTACAAGGGATGATAGAATATGAAACCCTCCAAGCACTCGGTGACTTCCACCTTTGGGCAAGAAGTCATTTATGTTGTATTTGCCATCAATAATGTCCAACCAGAGAAAGAACATTTGAGTATTTGAACAGGGTTAGGAAAAGTGGATGGAATTGGGCTAAAAGGAGTGAGAACAATGTCTTGCCAATATTTTGTATACCACACTCAACAAACTGCCCTCTTTTCTTTTATACTTATTAATTTTTTGAAAATGTGTTTATTAATACATAATAGATATAAAGATTTTAAGAGTACATGTGATAATTTGATATGTTCAAATAATGTGTTAGGATCATATTAGGGTATTCATCATCCAAAATATTTATCTTTTCTTTATACTAGGAACATTTGCATTATTCTGATCTAGCTATTTTGAAATATTCAATACATTATTATTAACTATAGCCACCCTACTGATTCATTGAAAACTAGGTCTTACCTCTATCTAACTGTATTTTTGTACACATTAATCAACTTCTCTTCATTGCCTCTATCCTCTACACTTTCTCTGGTAATCACCAACCTATCTTGATCTTTTTGAGATGCACATTTTTTAGCTCCCAGATGTGAGTGACAACATGTGCTGTCTGTCTGTGCTTGGTTTATATCCATTAACATAATGACCTACAGTTCCATCTATGTTGCTGCAAATAGTAAGAATTCCTCCTTTTTTATTTTTTCCTTTTTATCTGCATAATTCGTTGATTTATGATAGTGGATTAGAGAGAAGTGAGGTAAGCCCAGTTATATTCTTTTAGCTTAAGCAGACTTTTTTTACAACAAATTAAACTACTGGGGTGAATAAAATTTAATAAAATCTAACCTGTCCAGAAGGAGGCTTAAAGGACAGAAGTTTAGCAAGTTAGCTGATGGTTTAGATCAGAGTCAAGAGAGAAGACTGAAGAGAGCACTTCAACCTTCCTGAGGCAAGCTGCAACCCCAAAAATACAACCAAAAGATACAAAATCCACCACCAAGCAGACAGGAGTCCCCTCACCCACAACAAGGGCTCGCAGTTTACTCCATGTAAACAACCAAAAAGAGTTCAAACTTCCTCCCATGGTAGAGACCTCCTAAAAACTGGACCTCTTACCCCTGCTGGTGTGCCACGGCACCCTCCAGCCACGCATAAAACTGTAAAACTGTATAAAACTGTATACATTACCCCACCTGCAACACTGAACGCCAAGGAGTCCCCACTCACCCACTCCAAGGTCTGGAGGTTTGTTATCTATGAATCCAGATTCTTGGGCATCTCCTTGAGAGAAGTGGAGGGGGAAAGGGCTAGTGCTGTTCTGTGCCAACTGTGGCACAGGCGTGAGGAGAAGAAAATTGGCCCAGGGGACGCCAATACAGCAACAGTGGCACCCTGACCTGCAAACTTACGCCATTCCAGCCCCGTCTCTCTCGGCAAACAGAGGTTCTGGACAGCAGCCACAGGCAAAATGCAGAAAACTTTCGTAAGTAAAGCACCAGCCCTCAGGGGCTAATACAGCTGAGACAAAGGCAGTGGGCAGGCAGAGGCTGGAATTGATTCCTGAGTGTAAACTGTTCTTTTTCTGCTGCCCAGAGCTGAATGCAACCTCTGCCTTGCAGAATAATCTAGCCAGACAGAAGCCTAATTTAAACACGCAAGGCCCCCCTACCGAACTCAGATTTCTGGCTGATTTTGTCAATCATAAACCCTGGGAGCAGTGGCCTACTGGAGTGAATACGGTCAAAGACCTGGGGGATTATGAGTGATTGGGTGGAAGGTGGGGAAGGAGATATTAACCTCCCCAGACTAACTCATTTGCCGAGTGGGTCCCTTTGCCCTTACAGAGCGGGGCAGGCCCAAAACTGCTTGCTAGTCGCACACTTCACGGGTGGCAGAGGAGATCCAGGCCCAAGGCTCCTGCTCTGGGCAGGCCCAGAACTGCTTGCTAGAGCTGCGGGCATACCACAGGCAGTGGAGGAGGAGTCCTCCGTTCCAGGTAGACCCAAAACAGCTTGGTAGAGACACGCACACACTATGGGGGTCAGGGGAGGAGTTCCCTGCTCCAGGCACCCAAGCTAGGTGCGCATAGAACAGCTTGCTAGAGCCACGTGCACCCTACAGGTGGTGGTGGAGGGGTCTACCACTCTGGGCAGGCCCAGAACTGTTTGCTAGAGCCACGTACGTCCCACGGACAGAGGTGGAAGAGTTCCCCACTCCAGGCTCCCGCGTTGGGAGGGCACAGATGGGCTTGCTAGTGCTGCATGTGTCCAACGGGCGACAGTGAAGGAGTCCTTCACTCCCCCCCAGCTACTTTGGAGGTGCTGAACTAAGACTGATCTGGTCGCTCGCGTACCCTGGGCTAACGCTGCCATTCCCCCAACCCCTGGCTGCTCCAGGGTGCTGAACTAGGGCTGATCTAGCCACTACAGTGCCCCTGTTCCACCAGTTGCCCCATAGGGGCTGAACTAGGACTGATCGGGCTACTGCCAGTCTCCTGCCCCACGGTCGCCCCAGCAGGCTGAACAAGGTCTAATCTGGCCATGCACACTCCCGTGCAGCTTACGCCATTGCACTGCACTCCGGTTGCCCCAGCACCCGAGAACTGGAAGAAGACAATAGACACACTCTGCCTGTCTCTCTGGGCAACCAGAAGAAGCCACCAACTGAATCGTTCTGATAAGGCCTCCAAACAAGGTAAACTCAGCATGGGGCAGAATCAGCGGAAAAACTCTGGCAACTCGAATAACCAGAGTAGATCAATTCCCCCAAGGAAAAATGGGGCAGATGCAATTGAAGACCCCATCCACAAGCAAATGGCTGGAATGTCAGAAATCGAGTTCAGAATGTAGATAGCAAATAAGATTAACACAATGGAAGAAAGTAAGGAATTAGGAGTTCAAGAAATTATTCAAAAGATATCTCAAGAAATTATTCAAAAGACGTTTCAAGAACTCAACGATAAAAGATAACTTCAAAGATAAAATGATCAAAGATTTGAAACACTGAGACAAGAGGTTGGAGTACTCAAGGATCTGAAAGACAAGGTGGAATCCTTCAGTAAAAGAGTAGAACAGGCAGAAGAAAAGATCTCTGACTTTGAAGAGAAAGCTTTTGAAGAAGCTCAGGAGCTCAAAGATCAAAAGAAATAGAGAGCAAAAACAGATCTCACTTTCAGAGAGCTCTCAGATAATTCAAACAAAACTAATATTCACCTTATAGGAATCCCTGAAGGTGATGAAGTTGCTTCACAAAACACTGAGGCTCTTCTTTATGAAACTATGAAAGAGAACCTTCCAGACATGCCAAGAGATTCTGAAATTCAGATAGCAGATAGTTTCAGAACCCCAACACAACTCAACCCGAGAAAGACATCCCCCAGACACATCATAATTAACTTCACCAAAGTTAAGATGGAAGAAAAAATTCTGAAAGCAGTCAGACGTAAGAAAACCATAACCTATAAGGGGAAGAGTATTAGGGTGACTGCAGATCTCTCAGCTGAAACCTTTCAGGCTAGAAGAGGATGGTCATTGACTTTTAATCTCCTAAAACAAAATAACTTGCAACCAAGGATCCTGTATCCAGCTAAACTGAGTTTCATCTATAATGGAGAAATTAAATACTTTAATGACATTCACATGTTGAAGAAATTTGCTATAACTAAACCAGCTCTCCAGGAAATTCGCAAACCTATCCTCCATAATGACCAGTGCAATCCTCCATGACAAAAGTAAACCTACCCAGAAACTTTTGATCAAATTCCAACTTCCACAATGCCAAAAGGATTAAAAATATCTATTGGACTTTCAAACAACTCGATGCCCAAAATTTTACCAGGCTTATCACTAATTTCTATCAACGTGAATGGCTTAAATTGTCCTCTAAAGAGGCACAGATTGGCTGATTGGATACAGAAACTCAGACTAGACATCTGTTGTATACAAGAATCTCACCTTACATTAAAAGACAAATATAGATTCAGAGTGAAGGGATGGTCATCTATATTCCAGGCTAATGGAAAGCAGAAAAAAGCAGGTGTTGCAATATTATTCACAGATACAATAGGTTTTAAACCAACAAAAGTAACCAAAGATAAAGATGGCCACTTTATATTTGTTAAGGGCAATACTCAATATGATGAGATCTC